>NC_090814.1:16467440-16770470 GCF_000390325.3 Nicotiana tomentosiformis | reverse complement strand
TTGGAGGTCTGTACCTCATTTAGGCTTGAAATGACGAAAGTTGAAGTTTTGGAGATTTTGACCGGTGGTGGAATTTTTGATATCGGGGTCGGATTCCGATTTTAGAAATTAGAGTAGGTCCGTAAGGTTGATTATGACTTGTGTGCAAAATATGGGGTCAATCGGACGTGGTTTGATTAGTTTCGGCATCGGTTGTCGAATTTGGATGTTTCAAGTTCTTTAAGTTTGAATCAGAGGATGATTCATGGTTTTAGCGTTGTTTGATGTGGTTTGAGGGCTCAACTAAGTTCGTATGATATTTTAGGACTTGTTGTTATGTTTGGTTGAGGTCCCGAGGGCCTCGAATTGACTTTGGATGGTTAACGGACCTTTTGAACTTAGGAGAAGATAGCAGATTTCTGGTGTTTTTGTTGCAGACATTTCTTCATCGTGTTCGCGAGAGAGGTCTTGCGATCGCGTAAGGAATCTAGGAGGCCAGCTCAAGTTTGTTCTTCGCGTTCATGCAAAGGAGCCCGCGTTCGCGAAGGTATGGTCAGTGGAAGCATCGTGAACGCGAATTGTGGAACGCGCTCGCGTAGAGGAAGTGAGGCAGTTGGGGACCCTAGTCATTTAGTCTACACGTTCGTGTAGTGGGTATCGCATTCGCGAAGGACCAGGAAGTGAAAGGTACAAATTCGCTAGAGGTCCCTCACGTCCGCGAAGGAGAAAATTTGGTCAGTGGAATTTTTGTTATACGCGAATGCGAGATAGTGGTCGCATTCGCGAAGAAGGGAACACTTGGGCGGATTTAAAAGTTCAAAATCGAGGGTTTACGTCATTTTTCACCATTTGGATTTGAGAGCTCGGAATTAGGTGACCTTTGGAGAGATTTTCATGTGGGCGTTTGGGGTAAGTGATTCTTACCTAGTTTTGGTTAATTCCCATGATTATGTCTTTAAGTTTATCATTAAATTAGTGATTTGGGGTGGAAAATTGGGGAAAATTTGAGAAACTTTCTTAGGCTGAATTTTGGGATTTTGATCGAGACTTTGGTATCGGATTTGAGTAATTTTGGTATGAGTCAACTCATGAGTGAATGGGTGTTTATATTTTATGACTTTTACCCGATTCCGAGACGTGGGCCTAGGGAGACTTTTTGGGGCGATTTTCTAATTTCTTGCTTTAGCTTTGATTTCATTTATTAGATTAGTTTCTTATAGTTGTATTTATGGTATGTAATTAATTTTGGCTAGATTTGGGCCATTCAGAGCTGGATATTCGTAGAAAGGGCATTGTTACCAATTGATTGAGCTTGGTTCAAGGTAAGTGTCTTGCCTAACCTTGTGTGGGGGAAATCCCCTTAGGATTTGGTGTTGTTATGATATGTGAGCGTCGTGTACGTGAGGTAACGAGTGCGTACACAGGCTATTTGTGGAAAAAATTGATTTTCTTACCGAGTAATAGCCTGTTTTCATCTTATTTGAGTATACTAGTATGTGTAGTTATCCTGTTAGGCTAGAATAGCATGTCTACATGTCCTAATTGCCTATTTAAAATCTTTGCAGCATGTTTAGTAAATCGCGCTTCTTTCTTGACTTGGACTTAGTCTAAATTATAAGTTTCTTGCTATACCTGTTATATTCATTTGTTTGAGCTGTATATTTACTTTGGGACTACGGGACGGTATCCCGGGATATCCCCCCTGCATATTTATTTTTGAGACTATGAGGCGGTTCCTCGGGAGATCCCCCTGCACATTTACTTTTGAGACTACGAGGCAGTTCCTCGAGAGTTCTCCCTGCATATTTAATTTTGAGACTACGAGGCGGTACCTCGGGAGATCTCCTTACACTTTTATTTTGGGACTACAAGATGGTATCTCGGGAGATCCCCTGCTGTTTATCCATGTGTTCTGTGTTGCTACTTTGCTATGTTTTCCTTGTTTAAATTCCAGCCTCTTATTATATTGTTATACTCTCCTGCTTATTTACTATATACCAGTAGGGCCTTGACCTGACCTCGTCACTACTTGACCGAGGTTAGGCTTGGCACTTATTGGGTACCGCTGTGGTGTACTCACGCCCTTTCCTACACATATTTTTTGCGTGCAGATCCAGGTTCCTTTTACCAGCCTTGTCCTTAGTTGCAGTCGCTGCTATATTTGGAGAACTTCAAGGTACATCTGCCCGCGCCTGCAGATCCTCGGAGTCCCCCTCTATCCCCCTATGTTGATTCTTCTCTTATTTCTATAGACACTGATGTATAGAACAGCTAGGACTTCGTAGAAGTTTGTGACTTACGGTGTTCTAGGTCTTGGGAGTGTTTTGTATATTTTGAGAGTTGATTATTGTATATGCCGAGCGGCATCTCAATTGCTTATTAAAAATATTTGTTATTGTTAGTTGTTAATTTTCATGTTTTTCATATCTTTTCCGCAAGTGTTAGGCTTACCTAGTCGTAGAGACTAGGTGTCGTCACGACGATTCACGGAGGGAGAGTTTAGGTCATGACAGGTTTGTAGCTCAGTGCCTTAACTGTCAGCAGGTGAAGTATGAGCATCAGAGACCGGGTGGATTACTGTAGAGTCTAGAGGTTCTAGAGTGGAAATTGGAGCGTATCACCATAGATATTGTAGTTGGGCTACCACAGACTTCGAGGAATTTTGATGTTATTTGGGTGATTGTGGATCGGCTGACCAAGTCCACGCACTGCATCCCAGTTTGGACTACCTATTTTTCGGAGCGGTTGGCTGAGATTTATATCCGTGAGATTGTTCGCCTTTATGGTATGCCAGTTTTCATCATTTCAGATCGGGGCAGGCAGTTTACATCGCAGCTTTGGAGAGCCGTGCAGTGAGAGTTGGGCAGCCAGGTTGAGTTGAGTATAATATTTCATCCTCAGATAGACGGACAGTCCGAGCACACTATTCAGATATTTGAGAATATTCTACGCGCTTGTGTCATAGATTTCGGGGGTTCTTGGGATCAGTTTCTGCCGCTCGTGGAGTTTGCTTACAACAACAGCTACCAGTCGAGCACTTAGATGGCTCCGTATGAGGCTTTGTATGGAAGAAGGTGTCGATCTCCAGTGGGTTGGTTTGAGCGAGAGAAGCTATACTATTGTGTACTGACTTAGTTTAGGATGCTTTGGAAAAGGTTAAATTGATTCAGGATCGGCTTTGCACGGCTTAGTCTAGGCAGAAGAGTTATGCTGATAGGAAGGTTCGGGATGTTGATTACATGGTTGGGGGAAAATGTACTACTCAAGGTTTCACCCATGAAGGGTGTTATAAGATTCAGGAGGAAGGGCAAGTTGAGCCCTCAGTATATTGGACCGTTTGAGGTACTTCAGAAGATTGGAGAGGTGGCTTACAAGCTTGCTTTGCCACCTAGTTTGTCGAATGTGTATCCTGTGTTTCATGTTTCTATGCTCCAAAAGTATGTCGGTTATCCGTTTCATGTTTTGGATTTCAGCACAGTTTAATTGGATGGGATTTGACTTATGATGTGGAGCTGATGGCCATTTTGGACTGGCAGGTTTGAAAGTTGAGGTCAAAAGACATAGATTCAGTGAAGGTGCAGTAGAGAGGTCAGCCAGTTTTGGAGGATACTTGAGAGACCGAGCTGGAAATGCGGAGCAGATACCCACGCCTAATTGAGACTCCAGGTACGTTTCTAGACCAGTTCTAGGACAACCGTTTGTTTAAGAGGGGGAGGATGTAACGACCTGGCCGCTAAGTTTGAGAGTTGTAGCCCCGTTTCCCCATTTACTGCTCATTTTGTGCTTTACAGTTATTATATGACTTGCCGGGGTAGTTGGTTCGGGTCCGGAGAGGTTTCGAAATGAATTGAGATACTTAGTCTCAAGGTGGAAAGTTTAAGTTGAAAAGGTTGACCGAATATTGTCTTATGTGTAAACTACTCTATAATAGAGTTTTTATGGTTCTGTTAGCTCCGTTGGGTGATTTTTGACTTAGGAGCATGTCCGGATTGTGATTTGGAGGTCTATAGTTGGATTAGGCTTAAAATGACGAAAGTTAAAAATTTGGGAGTTTGACCGAGAGTGGACTTTGTGGTTATCGGGCTCGGATTAGGGTTCTGGGAATTGGAGTCGGTCTGTGATATCATTTGTGACTTGTGTGCAAAATTTGAGGTCAATCGGACGCGATTTGATAGGTTTCGGCATCGTTTGTAGGAGTTGGAATTTCTTTAGTTTCAATAGGCTTGAATTGGTCGTGATTCATTTTTGATGTAGTTTGATATGATTTGAGTGCTCGACTAAGTTTGTATCGTATTTTAGGACTTGTTGGTATAATTGGTTGAGGTCTCGTGTTTTAGGACTTGTTGATATAATTGGTTGAGGTCCCGAGGGCCTCGGGTGGAGTTCGGATGGTTACCGGATCGAATTTGGAGTTTGGATGATTGCTGAAGATGGGAGTGTGCTGGTGTAATCGCACCTACGGAGCTTTGATCGCAGGTGCGAGCTGGGAAGTGCAGAAAATGAGTTTGGATTGGGGGCTTCGGAGCACGGATGCGGAAGCATTTCCGCAGGTGTGGACTCGTACCTGCGTGTGGAGGATCGCAGAAGCTGAGAGGAGCTTGGAGTCACTGGTCCGCAAAAGCAGATGGACTTGCGCAGATGCGCACCCGCATGAGCGGGAATTGGGACTGCAGAAGCGGTTGGTCGGTACTTAAGTGACCTCCGTAGATGTGGATTATTGACAGCAAAAGCGGTACCGCTGAAGTGGATTTTTGGACCGCAGAAGCGGGATAGCTAGGCAGTGTTTAAATCCGAAGGGTTTCGAGATTTCTCTCATTTTGGACTTTGCAAACTCGGTCTAAGGCGATATTTGAGAGGATTTTCGAGGGCTTTCTTGAAGTAAGCCACTTGTGGTTAAATTTATTCAATAATTTTGTTTCCCCATTGATTTTCCCATCTAAATTGTGTGGTTTGGAGGTGTACTTTTGGGAGTTGAGGCTAGGGATTTGGAGAGTTTAAATTGGCGATCTAGGTGTCGATTTGGTATTGGATTTTGATAAATTTGGTATGGTTGGACTCGTGGTTGAATGGGCTTTCAGATTTTGTGACTTTTATTGGATTCCGAGATGTGGGCCTGGGGGCGGTTTTTCAGTCGACTTTTTAATTTTTGATTAATAACTTAGTTTTTTCGTATGGAATTATTTTCTTTAGCCCGTGTTGATTGTATCAAACTGTTTGTGGCTAGGTTCGAGGCATTTAGAGGCCTATTCGCGAGGCAAGGGCGTGTTGGAGTAGAGATTTGCACGGTTTTAGGTAAGTAACACTTCTAAGCTTGGTTCTGAGGGTGTGAAACCCCGAATTTTGTGTTATGTGATTGGTGTTGAGGTGACGCATGTGCTAAGTGATGGGCATGTAGGCGTGCACCGAGAGAATTGTGACTTGGTCGATTCCATGGAACTGAATAGTTATCAAATCTTGTTGTTACCCATTTTTTCACCATGTGTTGGATCTATTGATTTGTCAGTCATGTTAGAAACCCTGCTTAGGCTATATGATGGTACTATTGGGACCCACAGTGGTCGTTCTTTGCTATAGAACTAATTGATGGTACTATTGGGACCCACAGTGGTCGTTCTTTGCTATATGATGGTACTATTGGGACCCACAGTGGTCGTTCTTTGCTATAGAACTAATTGCTAATTTGTCAATTTGTACTCAGTCACAGTTATTACTTGCATATTATGTCTCAGTCTTTGTTATCTTTACATGTTATATCATATCATCATTGTGGGCTAATTATCATGATTTTGGTAAGCCCGAGAGGCTGGAGAAGTTATTAACTGAGTGGGGCTGAGGGCCTATTGTGATTGATATTTATGGAATCGGGTTGCACGTCGCAGCAGAATTTATTGATTGATGCTAGAATTTGGCTTATTATAGCGCTTGGGCTGGATCGGCCCCTCCGGAGTCTGCACACCCACATAGGGTGCAATGCTAATATTTATGACATTTGGGCTGGATCTGCCCTGTTTACTTGTATTTGGACTGGATCTGCCCTGTTTTATTTGCATGTGGGCTGGATCTGCCTTGGGCTGGATCTGCCCTGTTACGTGTTAAGTTTTGTTGTGAAATCTGAAAGCAAGTCTAAGTTCTTATTGAAAGCATATCTAAATTCTTGTACCTTCACTTGTAGAATACAAATATCTGAGATATCATTGTTATATTTTTCTATAGCTTTCCATACTGCTAAATGTTGAAAGTGGACCGTAATAAATTGAACTTGTCACTACTTTCAGTCCAAATGTTAGATTTGTTACTTATTAAGTTGGTTGTACTCACGCTACACCCTGCACCTCGTGTGCAGATCCATGTGCTTCCGGTTTCGGCGGTTGTTGATTTGCAGAGGCCAGACCTTCGAGATCATCGAGGTAGCTGCTTGGCGTTCGCAGACCTTGACTCTCCTTCCTTATATTTTAGTTAATTTATTCAGTTTTACTTCTAGACAGTGTACTAGACGTTGTTATTTCGTAGATGTTCATGTACTCAGTGACACCCTGATTTTGGGAAGAATTTATGTATTGAGTTATGACTTTCCTATCATGTTTTAAGAGATTTTCCTTTATTTAAACTGCTTTAGTATCTTTGAAAGATTTATAGTGTTGGAAATATCTGAATAGTTGGCTTGCCTAGTACTATGATAGGCGCCATCACGACGGGTTGATTTTGGGTCGTGACAGAGTGGCACCCCAAGACTCTAAATGGATATAGGTGCCATGGTTGAAGTGCTGAAATTCCATTTAAAGGACCCGGGATCGAGACTCACTGTGATTTATTCCTCGTTATTCCTTTTGCTACCTTTTCCCCTTTCCTTTCTTTTTATTATGCTTCTTTTGATAATTTTTCTTATTTTCTTCATCTTTGTTATTCACTTTTTTGTGCAATCTCATTTTTATTATTTATTTATATTGTTTATTTGCTTCCTTTGTCTTTTTTCTGGATCTTTAAATTTTATTTGAATGTAATTTTAATTATTTTCTCTTTTTATTCATTTGTTTTTATTATATTAATTTTAGAGATTTTTTAGAGTTATTGAAGGGGCGTATGATATATTCATTTATGCATAATTTAATTCTTTTTAAATTGGATTGAATAAATTAAAAATGGACCAAACCAAACCGAAAAATTCTAAAACCGATCGAATCGACTAAATGTACATCTTAATTTAATCTTCTTCGCTAGTGATCGTTTTGCATTAAATAGTGACACCCATAGTTATCAAATCTTGGATCCGCCTCTGCCTACTTTGGGAGGACAGAGATGCTATTTTCATGAATCTTAGGCTCAAGAAAAAAAAAGTATTATTAATTGTATATATTTTTTCAAAATAACAGCGTTTTAAGTTTTTTTATGGAACTCGCTGGGAGAAAGGATATAAAATAGCCTGCAGAACCACCAACAAGAGCTAAGAATAGAATGAAAAGTGTTTATCTTTTTCAATTAAAACGGCTAAAGTATTATTAATTTTAAAGTTTTCTTTCAAATAATTACAACGTAACAAGTTTAAACTTTTTTTTATTGAAATTGTCGAAGAGCAAGGACATAATTTATACAATAGAAAAGAGGAAGTGGTAGTTATAATCTTTGGGCGAGTATCGCTATTAGCAGCTAAAATAGCTTGCAGAACCACCAGCAAGAGCTAAAATAGCATGAAAAGTGTTTTTTTCTAATTTGGCTAAAGTATTATTAATTGTAATTTTTTCTTTCAAAACAACGAGATGGACAGATTTCTACACGTCTATACATACCTGTTAAGTCGGGGAAAGAGAAATTGAACCCCCACTTAAAGAGGCAAAATTATAGAGAGAAAAATTAGGGATGGCAATGGGGCGGGACGGGTTTGAGTGTTAGTGGGACGGGGCGGATTTGAGAGTTTGTGGTTGCGGGACGGGGCGGGACGGGTTCAATTTTTAAATAAAAAAAAATGCGAGCGAGACGGATAGCGGGTGGGAATTTAATTTTTTGAACTAACAGACATAAATCTTTTGAGGATAGATAGACCTTGCTGTTCAAATCCAAGGAATATATGAAGTCTAGCTTTCTGGATTGTCACTCACTAATAGACAATGTAAATTGTTTCATTCATTTTGCTGATTTTTCTGATTAGTTATAATGATATAGCTTAGAAAAGATTCTCTTTTTTAGTTTGTGATGGTGTTGATCATCTGGTTTTTTTGAAGTGCTTCACACTTTTCGCCTCTTTTAGACTTTTAGGCTGAGTAGATGACATACAAATAAAATGTTGGAATTTTTGTTTTTGCTACCATATTCCTTTTAAAGGCTACATGGTTTTCATCTTGGGTGTGGGCAATGACAAACATAAAGGATTTTTGCTATTACTACGGCTTAACAGAACTCAACTGCTGCTTTAAACACTTAAAATTGGCATCATATTGTGTTTTTTGCTATGTGTTTACAGCTCCCTCATAATTTATGTGGTAGTCACTTCGAACATATGAGACAACAATCAGGATTTCCTTCGGCTAATTTTTATTGGAAAAAAAAACACAAAAAAAGAGAGAATTTTTATTTAAAAATTTACGGGACAGGTGAACGCGGGTGAAGTGTGAGACAGGTGAATGCGGGTTTCAATCCTATGCGGGATGGGGCGGGGCAGAGGGGGCGGGTTGAAGTTGCGCGGGTTCAGACAAAACCCGCACCCGCCCCGCCTGCCATTCCTAAGAGAAACTCTCATCATAAAGCCAACTAAAATAATTAAAAGTAAAAACAGAATTCTATACGAAATACAAGAATTCTGTGAACACTATATAAAGTGTATTAGAGGATATTAAATTCCAACCTTCTTCCTTTTTTTTTTGGGTAAGTTCCAGCCTTATTCTCTTTGAGTTTCAGCTGCTCCATAAGGAATGAAATTATCGTCGCCTCAGACATGCACAATATACGATATAATTGTACAGGATAAAATATGTTATGTTAAATGATAGCACAAGGAGTGACACGTGGAGCCAAAAACAGAGAATAGCTAAAATCGAAAATAATTATTCCATCTGTTATTCGATAGAATAATGCTTATAAAGATGAA
The DNA here is from genome assembly GCF_000390325.3 of Nicotiana tomentosiformis. NCBI lineage: Eukaryota > Viridiplantae > Streptophyta > Magnoliopsida > Solanales > Solanaceae > Nicotiana > Nicotiana tomentosiformis. The sequence goes on along the minus strand of NC_090814.1, from coordinate 16,761,412 downwards.
ATAAATGATTGCCACGCGATAGCATTTAATGGAGAATATTCTATATCATTTATTACACTTCCCGTTATAAATAATTTATCATTCATGCCCGCCGTTACACAATCTTCAATGACCTTCATAATTGACATTAAAGAAGGGCTTGATCCTAGGACCATATTCCCTAGGTGCAGCTATAAATAATGAGCTATATTATCATTGGAGGGGGGACGGATTTTCTAGCAAACTTATGCTATAGTCTATTCAAAAGCTTAATACAATTTTATCTTCCTGCTTTTTGATTTCATTGTTGTTCTGCCCGGAGGCCCTGCTCTCGGAACTACTGTTTTTGCTATTTTATCTCCATCTCAAGGCTAAGTATTGCATATTTATTTAATTTTTCTATTATTTCAAGATCAAATTAATTCACTTGTCTAGAAACCACTTATAAATTCAACTATACTGTTTTACGGGTAAAGAATTTGGCACCCACCATGTGGCCTAGACAGTCGTGTAATTAAGTTGATCCTTGCCTCTTTTACTAACGTGTTTTGATTATTTGTTCTTAACAAAAATAATAGAAAATAGCAGATAATGGTGTTAACAACACACACAATCTCGCGGCCCAAGGAAACCAGCCTCAACATGAAGATTCAATCAGTGATACCCGCAATGAGGGGAATGATGCCATACCGGTCCACGACAAACGGTACCTGCGATATGTTCGAGAGGTGACTCTCGATGATGCTGAAGAGGAACATGTCGTTGAAGCGGTAAGGGTCCTGCAGGAGCAACAAGAGGTCATTCTAGGCCATCTCACATAGTAAATAAGGTTATGACAGAACTAAAGCAGGTATTATCGGGTGCTTCCAATAACGCGAACGAACGAGGTCTAGTTCTTCCCGGTGCTCTCGCCAATCAAACAATGCAGAGGGTCGACAACAACACCCCGAGAGGTGAGGTCGGCTTCGATGGGACCGGGGGGAGCGGATCCGATTACAACAACGAGACCGATCGATTTAAAAGAGAACTCTTACGGTTTATGAGGCAAGTGAATGCCCGCATTGACCAAATCTCGGGTGCACCACCGGTACTGAAAGGATTGAACTCAAAGAAGTATACTCAACTGCCATACAAACCGAGCGCGACACTAAAATTGATCCCGAAGCGGTTTAAAATACCCTACGTGACAAAATATGATGGGACTTCGGACCCTCAGGAGCATATTACCACCTATACAACGGCGGTGAAAGGGAACGATTTATCTTCCCATGAGATCGAATTAGTTTTGCTAAAGAAAGTTGGAGAAACTTTCACGAGGGGAGCTTTGACATGGTGTTCGTTATTGCCCGAGCATTCCATAGATTCCTTTAAGATGCTCACGAATTCTTTCATTAAGGCCCATGTCGGGGCCAGAAAGGTGCATGCCCAAAAGGCCGACTTATTCAGAATTGCACAAGGAGAGTTCGAGTTGCTGCGGGAATTCATCACCCGGTTTCAGAAGGAAAAAATATTGCTCCCGGCTGTTCAGGATAAATGGGCAGCTGAAGCAATCACCAAGGGTTTGAGTCCGAGAAGTTCAGATGCTTCTCAGAAATTGATGGAAAGCTTGCTCGAGTTTCAAGCGACGACTTGGGTGGATGGTCACAACCGGTACGAGTCCAAGATAAGGATTGAGGATGATCAGTTCAGCTTCCCAGCATCGGTTAAAGGTCGGTAGAAGAATAAAGAGAAATAAAAAGACGATTTCGACACAAATAGAGGATCTTCGAGGGGCAGGTTTTTGCCTTATGAACGGGCTGAAGGACATGGCAGAGGTTTCCAGACGACAGACAGGTTTGCTACTGATAGAAGAACTGATCGCGGCCGAAACAACATATCACTACATGACAAGGAAGCATCAGGTTCTCGAGATCCTTCCTATCCTAGAATTTCAGAATACAACTTCAACGTCAGTGTAGTAGAGTTGGTATCGGCTATGAGGAACATTAAAGAAGAACGATTCCCAAAGCTTATTAGATCCGATCCCAAATAGAGGAACCCTAATTTATTGTGCGAATACCATGGGACGAACGGCCACCAAACTGGGGACTACCAACATCTGCGTAAAGATGTTGCGACACTGTTGAAAAATGACCATTTCAGGGAATTCTTAAGTGACCGGGCCAAAAAATAAATGGTCGTAACTGTGATATCACGGAACCCTCAAAAGCAGGAGAAGACCCCCTGCGCCAAATGATCAACATGATTTTCGGGGGAACCGAGATTAACGGGGTTACCTTCTCGGTAGAAAAAAAGACGAAGGTAATAGTAACCCATGATAAGAGGCTCCGGGAAGTCGATGAGGATGACATACGGCAGCAACCAGCAGCAAAGGAGATGAATGCGATTTCGGTCTCCAGTAATAAAGGGAAGGAGCATACGGTATAGCAATCACAGAAATCGGCGCCTGCTCCCAAATCAAGTAAAGTCAGGTGCCAAGATATTTCCAGGTACCAGAAGAGACGGAAGCAACAAAGTCCACAGCGGAAGAGCTTGAACAAGTCGCATTGTTTGAAAAATTCTTGGAGAGAAAATTCCACTTGGGGACATGACGGTATTTATTTATTGAATTTCTTAAGTTTAATGCCGATTGTTTTGCGTGGTCGCATACGGATATGATAGGTATCCCGACAGAAGTGGCCGTGCACAAGCTAAAATTGGATCCCAGCATTCCTCCGGTGAGACAAAAGAAACGTCCTATTGCCGAGGCCAGAAATAAATTCATCAGAGAAGAGGTAACTCGCCTACTTGATATCGGTTCGATCCGAGAGATAAAGTATCCAAATTGGCTAGCTAACGTAGTAGTGGTTCATAAGAAGAACATTAAATTTTGCATGTGCGTAGACTATAAGGACTTAAATAAGGCGTGCCCAAAGGACTCGTTCCCACTGCCAAACATCGATCAAATGATTAATGCAACGACCGGGCACGAGTTAATGCATTTCCTCAATGCTTACTCCGGGTACAACCAAATTAAGATGAACCCGGAGGATCAAGAAAAGATTTTATTCATAACAAAGTTTGGCACATATTGCTATAATGTGATGCCCTTCAGGCTAAAGAACACCAAAGCCACTTATCAGCGCTCGTAAACAAAATGTTTCAAAAACAAATAAGGAAAATCATGGTAGTTTATATAGACGATACATTTGTTAAGTCTTTGAATGCAGGTGATCATCCTAAACACTTGCAAGAAACTTTTGACATCCTAAAGAAGCATAACATGAACCTTAACCCCGAGAAGTATGCGTTCGGGGTCAACTACGGCAAGTTCCTGGGATTCTTGGTGTCACAAAGGGGGATTGAGGTTAACCCCGATAAAATCAAAGCCATCGAGGATATCCCGGACCAGATATCAAGCGTAAAAGAGGTTTAAAAGCTCACGTGGAGATTGGTCTCTTTGTGTAGGTTCATTTCCCGGTCTTCGGAGAAATGCCATCATTAATTCTCGTTACTCAAAAAGAAGAACAACTGCGAATGGACCCCAGCATGTTAATAGGATTTGAGGGATTTAAAATAGTACTTGTGAAGTCCTCTGTTACTATCGAACCCGGAGGAAGGCAAAAAAGTGCTAATCTACCTAGCAGTCTCGGAGGTAGCGATAAGTATCGTTTTAGTCCGTGAGGATGAAGGTACACAATCTTCTATTTATTACGTTAGTAGAATTTTAACGCGAGCATAAACTTGCTGCCCACATTTGGAGAAGTTTTCCTTAGCCCTCGTAGTCGCCGCTCAAAAGCTATGGCCTTATTTCCAATGCCACCCGATAGCTGTGGTGACCACCTTTCCCCTTCGGAATATCCTTCATAAATCGGAGCTTTCGGATAGGCTAGCCAAATGGGCCGTCGAAATGAGTGAATTTGACATAGAACATAAACCTAGGACTACGATTAAGTCACAAGTTTTGGCCGAATTTGTGGCCGATTTTAGTCCGGGATTTTTACCTTTGGCTACTGAAGAAGCAGTGATGGCGTCAGAATAAACATCAGGAGTTTGGACCCTATTTATGGATGGAGCTTCTAACATAAAAGGGTCCAGGATCGGCATAGTATTAACCACGCCTTCGGGAGAAACCCTAAGGCAGGCCATAAGAACGGTTCCTCTGACTAACAATGAAGCAGAGTATGAGGCTTTTATTGCAGGGCTCGAATTGGCCAGAGGATAGATTTTGAGGTCATAGAAATCAAATGCGACTCCAATATGGTGGTAAATCAAGTCTACGGGATCTTCAAAGCTAAAGAGGAACGCATGCAACAATACATAGTGAAGGTCCAGGCTCTGCTTGCTCGGTTCCGGGAGTGGTCAATTATGCATATCCCGAGGGAAGAAAATGCAGAAGCTGACACATTAGCTAGCCTTGGCTCATCAACGGTAATGAAGGTATCATACTCCGGTACGGTCGTACATCTTATGCACTCAGTTCTGGACGCAAATAACTACTATGAGTAAACACGACTAATTTGGTTTGGGACTGGAGAAATGAGATCATTGATTACCTCGAGCACGAAAAGTTGCCTGAAAAGCCTAAGGCATCTTAGGCGCTGCGTGCTAAAGCAGCTCGGTATAGTTTGAAAGGAGGCCAATTGTACAGGAAATCTTTCCAAGGCCCGCTGGCCCGATGTTTAGGATCCTCCTAAGCTAATTATGTTATGCGAGAAGTCCATGAAGGGATCTTTGGAAATCATTTGGGCTTGGATGTTTAGGCGCAACGGTCATGAAGTTCCTTGAAGACTTGAAAATCAAAAGGATCACATCTTTGCCCTATCATCCGAGAGAAAATGGTCAAGCAGAATGAACGAACTAAGTAATTATACAAAATCTCAAAAAGAGATCGGAAGCAGCTAAAAGAAAAATGGCCCGAGGAGCTGCCCGGTGGAAGTAGGGGAACCTACCTTGAGATACTTCCAGGATGAAGAAGCAAACAATGAAGCAATGTTGGTCAATTTGGAGTTGCTTGATGAACGCATGGACTTGGCGCATCTAAGGATGCCAGCTCAAAGGCAGAGAATAGAAAGATATTACAATCGAAGAGCCATCTTTTATTATTTCAAAGTGGGAGACTTGGTTTTAAGGAATGTAACTCAAAACACCCGGGAACTCAATGCAGGAAAGCTAGTTCTAACATGGGAAGGGCCTTATCGAGTTTCAGATATCACCGGGAAAGGATCATACGACTTGGAGAATCAAGATGGAGAAAAGTTTCCAAGCAACTGGAACATGGCGCACCTCAAGAGATACTACTGCTGATGAACTTCACCTTTACTGAAACTATGTGCTGCACTTTTTTTCCCTTCGTCTAGTTTTTGTCCTAATTGGGTTTTTCTAACAAGGTTTTTAACGAGGTAGCAATGGAAAGCATACTACGAAAGAAGTTTCAACAGAAACAATAAGACCTTTTAATGACAAGGCACACAAGCGAAGAACCACTCCGGAGCGGTTAGATAATCTTTTGCGCAGTAGCGAATTTCCTACCGGGAAGTTAAGTTTGCTATTGAAAAAATATTATCCGACCATTCACAAATGCAAGCCACTAGGGGATTGTTAGATAGTCTTTGTCTCGATAGCGTAAATTCCTAAGGGGAAGTGAAGTTTGTTACCTAACAGAAGATTATGTAGCAATTCATTAGTGGAATCCTTGAAGGTGTAAAACTTCCAGTGTTAAAACAGGCATTCAAAAACTGGGGGGGGGGGGGAGGGATGATATGAGGATATGGCTACAACGACTGCCGCCTTGAATAGAATATGATCACATCTTCGCATTTGAAGTGTTGAAAATCAAAAGGATCACATCTTTGCCCTATCATCCGAGCGCTAATGGTCAAGTGGAATCAACAAACAAAGTGATTATACAAAATATTAAAAAGAGAATGGAAGCAGCCAAAGATAAATGGCCTGAGGAACTACCTGTAGTGTTGTAGGCATACCGAATAACAGCCAAATCGAGCACTGGAGAGACTCCTTTCTCCCTTGTGTAAGGAGAAGAAGCCTTGATCCCGGTGGAAGTAGGGGAACCTACCTTGAGATATTTCCAGAAAAATGAAGAGGCAAACAACAAAGCAATATTAGTCAATTTGGAGCTACTCGATGAGCGCAAGAACTTAGCGCATATAAGGATGGTAGCTCAAGAACAGAGAATAGAAAGATATTATAATCGAAGAGCCAACCTCCGTTATTTCAAAGTGGGAGACTTGGTTATAAGGAAAGTAACTAAAAAACACCCTGGAACTCAACGCAGGGAAGCTAGGTCTAATTTGAGAAGGTCCCTACCGGGTTTCAACTGTCACCGAAAAAGGTTCATACAAGTTGGAGAATCAAGATGGAGAAAATCTTCCATGCAACTGGAATGTGGCACACCTCAAGAGATATTATTGCTGATGAACATGACCTGTACTGAAAGTATCTACTGCACTCTTTTTCCCTTCGTCCAGTTTTTGTCCCAATTGGGTTTTACTGGCCAGGTTTTTAACGAGGCATCAATGGAAAGCATACTACGAAGAAGGTTTCAATAGCAACAATAAGACCTTTTTAATAACAAGGCACACAGACAAAGAACCACTTTTGAAAATGGAAGGAAGAAAGTAAAGTCCTTTTATTTCTATCTTGTTTCTTGTCTGAACGATAAATTGATTTTGTCATTTGAAATTTAAACAAGTAATTCAAATGCTAGTGCCGTAATGAACAGGAGACGTACTCTTCAAGAGCACCATAAACATAAAAGTGCCCTCTTTTATAAAAACCCCCACGATAAAGGGTTGATTTTAGAAGAATTTGTGCCCGAAATCCAAATGCTTTCAAGGGAAAATACACCCAAAGCCGTGCATAATCAGACGCAAACAGTAAAACTTGCACAAAACACTTAAGCAAAACAGAACGCAAAAATTAAAACTTGCATAAATGTTCAAACAAAAATGCAGAAAGACTCATGTAATACATGAGAAAAAGATGTTTTTATTCACAATAAATGTGCCAAAAATGACACAGGTACAAAAGTTGGGAAAAGAAATGAAAAGCTAAACTGCTGCATCTCCTAAACCCGGAGGAAGAGAAACATCCACGCCCCTAGGGGAAGTGGGTAAATCCGCCGCCGGCTCAATATCTTGACCCTCATCATTTTGGCCTTCAACATCTTCGCCCTCCGGTTCCTCTTCAGTTCCCGAGGATTCGGAATTAGAACCAGAAGAACCGAAAGCATCAGGCCCTGCCGGGAGACCCTTTTTAGCAGCTTACTTCAGCTCACAGGCTTTAGCGATTTCGGCATCAAAGTCAATGACACCCGATTTAGCCTCTTCCAAGGTTTTTCTCCTTATGTTGTACATAACATATATTTTTTCAACAACGAGGGAAGCTGCTCAACGCTTGAGTTCTTATTTAAGTTGGTCAACCTCGGCAGAAAAATTTTCCCAGGTGGATCTAACGGACTTGAGGCTAATGGCGAGTTCGCGGATAGTAGAGCTGAAAAGTTTATTATGCTCAATGGTTTTCCTATACTTCTCCATTTGGGCATATTTAACCCTGGCAGTAGCAAGCGAAAGCAGCTTCGCAATCGGACGTAGCAAGAACGGTACTATGGACTTCAACCCATTTGGCCCTAGTCTCTTTAAATTGAATCCTCAACGGGGCAATATCTTGGATAAATGTCTCTACTTCTTGCTCGCTTTGCTGCATACGAGCCTCCAACACAACAACCTCAGCAACTTTGGCTTCCAGTTCTGAGAGGCGAGCAGCAGTTTGGTCCCGCTCGACCAAAGGTTTATCCCGCCCTCAGAAGCAAGAAAATTGGCATGTGAAACAAGAAAGGCAAACTCAAGATATTACTAATTCAAAGACAGAAGAAATGACAAAGGAAATAAAGAGTGTACCACTGCGGCGTTGTGCAAACTAATGTTCAACAAGCACTCTCCCGAGAGAGCCTCTATCTTATCCCAATCTTTCTCTTAAGCCAAAGGCTTCCGATAGTTAGCAATTTCTACCGGTCGGGACAACAAATTGCATCCGGTAAAGACTGAGAGAATAACGCTCCTTATCCTTTGCGGATCTTCTAAGGGGGGAGCATAATTTTGCCCTAAGTTCCTATGTACTAGGGACTGGGAGAGAGAAACACCCTTTTCTCTGGCAGATGCGGTCGGTGGAGTTGATGAAGCAGTTGTTGGTGGAAGAGTTGGTGAAGAAAGAGATAAAGTTGATGGCATTGAAGGGTGTGAAGCAGCTACGACAAACGCAGTGCTGGTTGTTGGTTTCTCGTCAACCGAAGACAATAGGGACCCGATACTCAGCCCCGCAATACTGAGCGCAGCGACTGGGATTCGAAAACGGGAGTTGGCATTTTCCACCATCTCAAACTACCCACCAGAGTGCCGAGGCATCGTCCTCGGTTGGTGTAACTAACTCAATAGATTGAGCAGTCTGTTGAGTTGAGGAAGGTCGCCGTCTTCTATGTAGAGAAGCCCCCTCATCGCTGGCTTCTCCATCATCATCAATCACCACGGTATCTATGGACGGCCCGGGCGGAAGGCTCGTCACCATGACTTCCGGAGATGACTCGGGGGTAGTATTCTTCTCGGGGATGGTAACTGAGCCAGGGACTCCCAGAAGAAGCCCTCGCTCCAGAAGCAGGACCGTAGATGCCTGTCTGTGAAAAGGCCTTTTGCAGCAGCCTCGCCGCATTGTCAGGATTAGCCAAAACGTCCTACTCGGGGATGATAACTGAGCCCTAGGGTCAGAAAACTTCCTTATGAGAAAAGGTAAAGACAAGATGAGTTTAACTTACCATGATTTTTGGCCTTCCACCCGTATTTCAGGGACAGCTATTTCCACATACGTGTTTCGGGCGTAGTAACGTCCAAAATTTTCTGAAGCCATTGGTCTAATCCCTCAACCCTAGGGCAGAACCCACCAAGTCGCTGAGACATATAAAGGAAGAAAAGTCAATAATGACGAAGAATGGTCTTTAACAGAAAATGTAACAAATGGTATACTTACGAGTGCAGTTCTACGATTCCGGGAAAGATGGAGCCGAGGCCAGGATGATGTCACTGGTGGCGACTAAAACAAACCATTCTATCCACCCACGGTCATTATCATCATCCATGCTAGATAGCAGTGTATGGTGGCCTCGCTTGCTGAAGTTAATCATTTCCCCACGGAAGATCTTGGGGGGAATAAAGGTTCATCACGTGAGCTAGGGATAGCTCCTCCCTCGTTTCTTGGCACAGGCGTCGAAGACAAGCAATCGTCCTCCACACGGAGGGACTCACATGTGCCAAACATACCTGGTAGCGGAGGTAAAACTTCACAATGACAGAGTCAAGCTCTCCACTGAGAGAAAACGTTTCCAAAGTGAAAGGATAAGTATAGAATTACGTAAAACCCTTCTTGGGTGAGGTTACCCGCTTCGCGAGATCAAGAGAGATAATATCTAAATCCTGGCAATGATAATCTTCGTTCACAGCAGAAATACTGGAAGAACGGATGGAAGAAGGGTATCTGCCAACAGCAGCCTATGTACGAGGGTTAGTAGAAGGAAATTTCTCTTCGAAGTCTTTAGTTGTGACAATTCTTCTTGGGATGATGGTGCTCCCTATAGGAGGAGCAGCTTCATCGGCTTTGCTTTTGTTCTTTGAGTAACTGAGATTTTTTGAAGAAGAAGTTATTCTATGTTAGAGAAGAAGGAAATATTTTTCACTTATAAAGAGAATTAAAGAAAGATTGAAGTACAGAGTATAAGTTGAATGAAGAGAGTTTGAGAGAGTTTGGAGAATTATGAGGTGTGAATAAATGAGGTTGATGCGTATAAGTAAAGGTTTAGGCGGCTAAACTCGTGGCCATAATTACCTCGATAGCAGGCAAAAATTATGCAGAATCGTGGTATGACGCGCGTTCGGGACATTAAAAGTGGAGAGACGTGCGTCTAATCAACCATCAGAAGCTTTTCTGAGGGGGTCACTGAAATTCTCTCCAAAAGAATATTTCTACCAACTTCCCGGTGACATAAAGTTATGTCACCAGAAAGCAGGGGGACTATTTGTATAGGGTAAAATATGATATGTTAAGTGATCGCATAAGGGAGTGACACGTGGAGCCAAAGGCAGAGGATAGCTAAAACCGAAGACAACTATTCCATCTGTTACCGGAAATAATGGTACTTATAAAGATAAAATAAATGCCTGCTACCTGGTAGCATTTAATGGAGATTATTCTACAATATTTAGTACACTGCCCGTTATAAAGAATTTGTCATTCATGCCTGTCGTTACACATTCTTCAATGGTCCTCATGATTGATATTGAAGAAGGGCTTGATCCTAGGACCTTGTTCCATAGGTGCAGCTATAAGTAGTGAGCTCTATTATCATTGAAGGGGGGACGAATTTTCTGGCAAACTTCTGTTATAGTCTATTCAAAAACTTAATACAATTTTATCTTCTTGCTTTTTGATTTCATTGTTGTTGTGCCCGGATGCCTACTCCCGGAACTACTGTTTTTGCTATTTTGTCTCCATCTCAAGGCTAAGTATTGCATATTTATTTAATTCTTCTATTATTTTAGGATTAAATTAATTCACTTGTCTAGAAACTATGTATAAATTCAACTGCACTGTTTTACGGGTAAACAATAAGATTTCTTTAATTTTCTAAAATATACGCCCGTGTTTCATTCAGATGGGTTGAATAATTCATGTTCTTATTTATATTTATCAATTGTATGCTCTCGGAATAAATATAACCTGTATGTTGATTTGCCTATGCAGGGCCTTCCTTAGGAGGAGTTCATACTCAGAGAAAGAAAGTGTATAAATAAATCTATTATTTCAGTTTATTATTTTCACTAGTCTCACACTAGTCATAGTTCTTTCCATCTAATTTGGTTCGCTTCTTTGCCTTAACTCATGGATTTATAGTTTTTGCGCTTGCTTAGTTCCGGCTCTAATCTAAGTACACGCACCCTCACAAAAGTATCAATCAATTCGGGAAACGTGAGAAACTTATTTAAGTTCGTGCTATTTAGAAAATCACCTTGATATTTGATTTACGTGTGTTGTTTGGCTAACTAATTATTTGATCAATATGAAATTAGGTATATGTTTAATCAAAAAATAGTTTTTATGGTCAAATATAATATTAGAATAAATTGGATTTCTGATAACCAAATTTATTTCAATTTTCCAAATATAAAAGAGTAAAAGTAATTGTGATTAAATATTGAATAAACGAAGGTAAGGAAATCTTATTGATGATTATGGCTTCCCCCAAGAATTGCGAGTAAGAATCTTCAATCAAGCAGAAAGATAAAAGTAAAAGATCGATAATATATATTTGTGAATTTCTTGATGATCAATCAAAGTAAGTTAAGGGGCGCTTATATAAGGATACAATATGTAACTGCTTTCTCCCACTTAATTCCTGCATGTTACTAACATTAACTATATTAATTGCCCGTCACTCAAATTATTTGTAACAGTTATGTTAAATAATCGCGTATAATTAGGGTTTATGTTGGTTAACTTTTCATATCCGTAACTGCCAATGAATCTTCCTCTATTTTAGTCTTTATGCATCTCGTGCCTATCTCTTTTTCTAGCTGTCAAGATACGGTATATTTTGTAATTAATCTCGTTCCAATGTCACATGTCAACATATCGTTAATCCGCGTGTCATATCTATTTTTCTACCAATACAGATAGTTCCCCCCCTCCCCCCACTTTCTGAATATTCTCAACTGAATATTCGGGATTTGGTAAGTTTATTTATGGCGGGAATATCTTGCCACCTCTGTCCAATGCCATTATGTTTTCTTCAGAAGCAAAGGGACGTACATATTTTTCATTTAATGCTTGAGACACGTGTCCTGCTATGATTAGCTTTGTAGTTTACAGCGTCGTTTTTGGGTTTTGAGCGGCTGCATCAGTTCGAAGTGAAGTTCCATGATGACGGTTCATAATGACATTTCTCTCTTATAAATACCGCATCATTTATCATCCAAAAAAATCTTCTTTCTTCTTACACTCCTTTACGAGCTTTTTCTGCAATTTTCTCTTCTTCCTTCGTGCTTCTACTGACAAAAGATGGCTTTCCGTTCTTCAAACCCTTCTTCATCATCGAACCCACGAAAAAAGAGCATCGTAGACGAACTTCCTCTTTCTACAACCCCAGTTAGGAGTAGAAAAGATGGTAGGCTTTGTAGCTTAGGTCTATATCAAGTCGTAGTTCTGCTCCTTCCCATACTATTTCTTCTAAATCTTCTTCTTATAAAACTAAAGCTTCATCACCTTTTCAGATGCTTGAGGCAAAGGACCTACGATATCCATTCCCAATTCATAAATGGCAATGAAGATATAATTGAATATAGCAAATCTGTCGCTTGATGCATATCGTTTGTATACCGTTGGCATTTATCGCACCTTGTTATAAATGTTTCGCTTCATCATCCATTTTTGGCCAATAATATCCTACTCTTATTAGCGTTTTTACCAATGACTTTCCTCCAACAGAATTTTTACAATGTCCTTCATGTACTTCTCGCATCACATATTCAGTTTGTGATAGACCAAGGCACCGTGCTAAGGGTCCCCCAAATATTTTAAGATACAAATTGTCTTATGTTAAGCAATATTGAGCAGATTTCATTCGCAACAAATGGGCTTTTTTCTTATCCTCGTATAAAATTCCATACTGTGAATAATTCATAATTTATTTGTCCAATCCCAAGTTAAATTATTAAAATTTACCTCATTCTTGGCTTGATCAAGGGATGAATGAAACAAGTGCACCAAAACTGTATTTTCTGCGTTTGACACACCAGCCACAGATCCTAAATTTTCTAACGCATAAGGTTCTGTGTTTTCTTCCCTGGGTATTTGGACGACTTTTCATGCTTGGAATTATCTTAGTAGTTCTCACATCTTTTCCAAGTATTGTTGCATTCGTGTCTCTCTGGTCACATAATTCCCTTGCATTTGATTTACAGATGTGAGTCGCTTTTGATTTCAATTTATTCAATCCCAAGTTCTCTTGCAAGTTCCAAACCTTCAATTACTGCCTCATACTCTGCTTCATTAGTAATTGGATAGCATTTTATTCGTTACCTTTTAATTTTTGCCAAAGATGAAATTAAAACAATATCCAAACCTACACCTTTTATATTTGAGGACCCATCAGTATATAAGGTCCAAGTCCCTAGATTAGATCCGGTAAATACTTGTATCTCTTTTCAGCTTCAGGAAGTATGTTCGATCTGAGATTTTATGGCAGTTCTAGGCTGATAGATAATATCCTATTCACTAAGTTCTGGTCCATTTAGATAATCTCCCTGATAACTCTTATTTATGCAATATATTCCTTGACGGAAAAACAGTTATAACAGAAATAGGATGACATTGAAAATAAGGTCGTAATTTTCTTGATGCCATTATCAATGTTAATGCTAGTTTTTCTAAATGAGGATATTGCATTTCAGCATCCAATAAAGAGTTGCTAACATAATAAATTGGAGACTACTTAAATTTATCTTCTCGCACCAGTACCGCGCTTACTGCTACCTCTGATACAACTAAGTAGACGAGTAACTTTTCTTCGTCTCTTGGTTTTGATAACAGGGGAGGTTTTGAAAAATACGATTTCAAATCCTTCAAAGCTTATTATCATTCGTCAGTACATTCAAATTAATTTTGTTTTTTATTAATATTGAAAAGAATTTAAATACTTCTCTGAGAATTTAAATATAAATCTCCCAAAGCTGGTACTCTACATGTTAATCTATGTACTTCCTTCTTGCTTGTGAGCACATTAGATATTTCTTCAACTGCCTTGATTTGAGCAGGATTCACTTCGATTCCCCTATTAGAAATAAGAAAACCTAAAAATTTACCTGAGGCCATATCAAAGGCGCATTTTTTCGGGTTCAACTTCATGTTATACTTGCAGTGTATCTTAAATGTTTCATTTAAATTTGGAAATGATCTCCTGCTTGTGCTAAGTTTACTAACATATCGTCAATATAGACTTCAATGATTTTTCCCAAGTGTTCTTGGAATATTTTGGTCACCAACTTTTGATACCTAGCTCCTGCATTCTTCAAACCAAACGCCACGACCATATAACAGTAAGTCCCCCTTTTTGTAATAAAAGAAGTATTTTACTCATCTAGAGGATCCATTTTTATTTGGTTATAACCAAAATACGCATCTAAAAAACTCAAAAGCTCATGACCTGCGGTAGAGTCAATTAGTTGATCTATATGCGATAAATAAAATGAATCTTTAGGACATGCTTTATATAGGTCAGTATAGTCTACACACACTAGCCATTTCCCATTCTTTTTAGGGCTACAACAGTGTTAGCTAACCAGTCAGGGTACTTTACCTCTCGAATTGAACCAATTTTCAGAAGTTTCTGTACCTCGTCTTGAATTACATGGTTTTTGAATGCTCCTTGCTTTCGTTATTTTTGCTTTACAGGGGGTGTAATGGATCTTCATTCAAATTATGAGTCAATACTTCTAGCAGTATACCTATCATTTCTGAATGTGACTAAGAAAAACAATCAACATTAGTACGTAATAATTCAATTAACTTACTATTTATCTCTGAGCTTAGGTTTGTTCGGATATAAACTTTTCTATCAAGCTAGAGAACAAATAATCTAACAGCTTCAAGCTCCTCTGTACTTGTTTTGATGTTTTCATTCTCCTCGGGATCTTGGATTACATCGGGCCTTGAATCTATATCAGCTTCATTTTTCAAACTTTCAGTTGAGGTGGAAGATACATTCTCCACAACTGAATTCTGTAATTGCTATTTCTCATGTAGAGACTAGGTGCCGTCATGACATGTTTTGGAGGGATGTTTGGGTCATGACAAGTTGGTATCATAGCTCTAGGTTCATAGGTGTCGTGAGTCACAAACCGGTTTATTAGAGTCTCGCGGATCGGTGCGGAGACGTCTGTATTTATCTTCGGGAGGCTATGGAACTGTTAGGAAAAATTATACTTCTTTGATTCCTTGTCGTGCGAAATTTGTTGACATCAAAAAAATTCAAAACTTCTATATTCTATTCTTTCTCGCAGACGGTGAGGACCCGTACTGGAGGATCGGATGATCACGCTCATGCGCTCCCTGCAAGAGCCGCGAGAAGTCGGGGCTGGGGCTAGGGCTGGCATAGAGGCTGAGGATGACCACGCGGTGCAGCCATAGCACCCGCGCACGCTACGAAAGAGGGCCCCCCAGCAGCTCCTGCTAGAGGGCAGGCACCGGAGGTGCCTTTTGCTGCACCAATCCTTCAGGAGACTCTAGCCCAGTTTCTGAGCATGTTCAGCAACTTAGCTCAGGATGGATTGATTCCACTTGTACCTGCCATATCTCAGGCCGGGGGAGGAGCACAAATTCCCGTCGCTGGTACTCCAGAGCAGCGGGTTCAGGTTGACCAGGCCCCAGAGTTCATCCCTATGTAGCTTGTAGCTCTGGTTCAACACGAGACTAGGATAGCAGTTTATCAGGTGGAGCAGCTCAGACTTGAGAGGTACAAAAAATACCACCCTCCTACCTTCTGTGGATTGGCATCAGAGGATGCCCAGGGTTTTCTAGAGGAGTGTCATCGTATTCTCCGTACTATGGGCGTAGCGGAGACGAATGTGGTTTCTTTTACCACCTTTCTACTTAGAGGAGCAGCCTATCAGTGGTGGCATGCTTATGAGTTGAGTAGTCCGGATGAGGCAGCTTCACTTACATGGACTCAGTTCTCAGACTTGTTTTTGAGAAAGTATGTCCCTCAGAGCCTCATGGACTCATGGCGCGCGGAGTTTGAGCAGCTGCGCTAGGGTGCTATGACTGTGTCAGAGTATGAAGTTTGGTTCAGTGATTTGGCCCGACATACACCGGCCTTGGTTGCCACAGTTCGAGAGAGGGTTCGACGGTTTATTGAGGGACTCTACCGCAGTATCCATACTAGTATGTCCAGGGAGTTGGAGATGGATATTTCTTATCAGCAGGTTATGAGTATTGCCAGGATATTGGAGGGCATGCTTGCCCGAGATAGAGAGGAGACGGAGGCCAAGAGGTCTCGACAGTTTGGCACTTACAGCTGTACTCGTGCCCCATCTGCAGTTCGATATGGTAGGGGTTATGTGAGTCGCCCTGTTCATTCAGCTCTTCCAGCCGCCAGTGGTGTTCCAGCCCCTAATAGGCCCCAGGAGCCTTATTATGCACCACCAATATCTAGTGTGCCTCCTGCTCGGGGTGCTTTTAGCGGCTAATCCAGCAGACCTGGCCCGAGTCAGTCATAACAGCCACGCCCTCCGAGGGGTTGTTTTAAGTGTGGCGACACTAGACATATGTTGAGGGATTGCCCCAGACTTAGGAGCGGTGCACCTCCACAGACTTTCCAGCCACCGCGTGCTCCACCGGGTCCTCAGGCTATAATTACAGCACCAGCTACTACCCCACCTGCTCAACCAACTCTAGGTGGAGGTTGGGGAGGCCGAGGTCGCCCTAGAGGGGGAGGCAATGCCATATATTATGCTCTTCTGGCTCATACAGAGGCAGTTATTTCCGACTCTTTCATTACAAGTATTGTTCTAGGCAGTCATAGAGATGTGTCAGTATTATTTGACCCAGGCTCTACATATTCCTATGTGTCCTCTTATTTTTCCCCGTATTTGGGCGTATCTCGGGATTCTTTGAGTTCCCCTATTTATGTGTCTACTCATATGGGAGATTCTCTTGTTATGGACCGTGTGTATCGGTCGTTTGATTGCTCTTAGTGGTTTTGAGATCGAAGCCCATTATTATTGATCAGTGTGTATCGGTCATTTCCTCCATATCGTATGGCTTCTCCTAAGTTGAAGGAATTGAAGGAACAGTTATAGGAGTTGCTTGATAAGGGCTTCATTCGGCCCAGTGTGTCACCTTGGGGTGTTCCTGGCTTATTTGTGAAGAATAAGGATGGTTCTATGCGGATGTGTATTGATTATCGCCAGTTGAACAAAGTTACAGTGAAGAACAGGTATCCATTGACTCTTATTGATAACTTATTTGATCAGTTACAGGGTACCAGAGTGTTTTCCAAGATTGACTTACGTTCAGGCTATCATCAGTTGAAGATTCGAGAGCTAGATATCCCGAAGATTGCTTTCAGGACTTGGTATGGTCACTACGAGTTCCTTGTGATGTCTTTTGGGCTGACCAATGCCCCAATATCTTTTATGCACTTGATGCACAGTATGTTCAGGCCTTATCTTGACTCATTTGTCATTGTGTTTATTGATGACATTCTGGTGTGCTCCCGGACTCAGGAGGATCGTGCGCAGCACCTGAGGACTTTACTTCAGACCTTGAGAGAAAAGAAGTTATATGAAAATTTTTCAAAGTGTGAGTTTTGGCTATACTCAGTGGCATTCTTGGGTCATGTAGTATCAAGTGATGGGATCCAGGTGGATCCGAAGAAGGTGGAAGTAGTGCAGAGTTGGCCTAGACCGTCATCAACTATGGAGATCCGGAGTTTTCTTGGTTTGGAGGGGTATTACCATCATTTTGTAGAGGAATTCTCATCTATTGCAACACTTATGACCAGGCTGACCCAGAAGGGTGCTCCGTTTAGGTGGATAGAGGAGTGTGAGGAGAGCTTTCAGAAGCTCAAGACAGCTTTGACTACAGCCCTAGTATTGGTATTGCCTATAAGTTCGGGGTCTTATACTGTATATTATGATACATCATGGATTGGTCTCGGTGCGGTGTTGATGCAGGACGGTAGGGTGATTGCCTGCACGTCCAGACAGCTGAAAGTGCATGGAAAGAACTATCATATCCCCAACCTTGAGTTAGCAGCTATTGTTCATGCCTTGAAGATTTGGCGGCACTATTTGTATGGTGTCCCTTATGAGATTTACACCGATTACCAGAGTTTGCAGCATCTGTTCAAATAGAAGGATCTTAACTTGTATCAGTGGAGGTGGTTGGAGTTGCTTAAGGATTATGATATCACCATTTTGTACCATCCCGGGAAGGCCAATGTGGTGGCCGATACCTTAAGTCGCCGAGCAGAGAGTTTGGGGAGTTTAGCATATCTACCAGCAGCAGAAAGGCCATTGACGTTGGATGTTCAGGCCTTAGCTAGCCTGTTTGTGAGATTGGATATTTTTGAGTCGAGTCGAGTATTGGATTGTGTGGTATCTCGATCTTCTCTTTCTGATCGTATCAGGGGGCGTTAGTATGATGACCCCCATCTGCTTGTCCTTTAGGACATGGTCCAGCACGGTGACGCTAAGGAGGTCACCATTGGGGATGATGGTGCATTGAGGATGCAGGGCATGCTATGTGTGCCCAATGTAGATGGTTTGCGTGAGTTTATTCTATATGAGGCTCACAATTCACGGTATTCCATTCATCCGGGTGCCGCTAAGATGTATCAGGACTTAAGGCAGCATTACTAGTGGAGAAGAATGAAGAAGGACATAGTGGAGTATGTATCTCGGTGTCTAAATTTCCAGCAGGTGAAGTATGAGCATCAGCGGACAGGTGGGCTACTTCAGAAGTTAGAGATTCTGGAGTGGAAATGGGAGTGGATCACTATGGATTTCATTGTTGGGCTTCCACAGACTCAGCGGAAGTTTGATGCAGTTTGGGTAATTGTAGATAGGCTGACCAAGTCAGCTCATTTCCTTCATATGATTACTACCTATTCTTCCGAGCAGCTGGCTCGAATTTATATCCGCGAGATTGTC
Source organism: Nicotiana tomentosiformis (assembly GCF_000390325.3). Classification (NCBI taxonomy): domain Eukaryota; kingdom Viridiplantae; phylum Streptophyta; class Magnoliopsida; order Solanales; family Solanaceae; genus Nicotiana; species Nicotiana tomentosiformis. Next base: position 16,742,684 of record NC_090814.1, on the reverse strand, counting down.
ATTCTTCATGTCGTACCAGTATCTATTATCTCTGACCGGGGTGTGCAGTTTACATCACAGTTCTGGAAGGCTGTACAACAGGAGTTAGGTACTCGAGTTGAGTTGAGCACAACATTTCACCCTCTGACAGACGGACAGTCCGAGCGCACTATTCGGATATTAGAGGATATGCTCCGTGCGTGTGTGATAGATTTTGGAGGTTCTTGGGATCAGTTCTTGCCACTTGCAGACTTTGCCTACAACAACAATTATCAGTCGAGCATCCAGATGGCACCGTTTGAGGCTCTGTATAGTAGGCGGTGTCGGTCTTTAGTGGGTTGGTTCGAGCCGGCCGAGACTAAATTACTGGGTACAAACTTGGTTCAGGATGCCCTGGATAAGGTAAAGGTGATTCAGGATCAACTTCGCATAGCCCAGTTCAGACAGAAGGGTTATGCGGATCGGAAGGTTCGTGATATTGCATTCATGGTTGGAGAGCGGGTCTTGCTCCGAGTTTGCCTACGAAGGGCGTTATGAGGTTCGTGAAGAAGGACAAGCTGAGTCTAAGGTTCATTGGTCCATTTGAGGTGTTGCGCTGAGTTGGAGAGGTTGCTTATGAGCTTGCCTTACCTCCCAGTCTAGCGGGAGTTCATCCGGTATTTCATGTTTCTATGCTCCGGAAGTATCACAGTGATCCTTCTCATGTGCTGGATTTCAACTCAGTCTAGTTGGACAAGGATCTATCTTATATTGAGGAGCCAGTGGCTATTTTGGACAGGCAGGTTCGAAAGCTGAGGTCAAAGAACATTGCTTCCGTGAAGGTTCAGTGGAGGGGTCAGCCGGTCGAGGAGGTGACTTGGGAGACCGAGCAGGCTATGCGCAACTATTATCCTCATCTATTCATCACTTCAGGGATGTTTATATGCTCGTTCGAGGACGAACGATTATTTTAAGAGGGGGAGAATATAACGACCCAGCTGGTCGTTTGAGGGTAATAGCCCTGATCCCCTAATAACTTCTTTCCCCGTATCTTTTTCTGCTTATGTGACTTGTCGGGAGGTTTTGTTTTTGGTTTCGGAGTGTTTTCAGACACTTAGTCCCTAAATAGAAGTTTAATCCTTAGGATTTTGACCATAGTCGGAACTATGTGAAGACGACTCCAGAATGGAGTTTTGTCGGTTCCGTTAGCTCCGTTGGGTATTTTGGACTTAGGGGAGTGTCCGGATTGTATTTTGGAGGTCTGTAGCTGATTTAATCTCCTATTGTGATGGGAAATTAATTACTTGATGCAATGTTGACGAGACTGCACCTATGTCATGAATCCATGACCTTCCTAAAATTATGTTATATGCCATATCTACATCTGCCACTTGGAATTTAGTATATTTGACTACACCTTCTGCTAACGTTGCCAACAAAATTTCAATTTTTTATGACATTTGAATTATCGAACCAAGATAACGGTCGAGCCTTGGGTATGATATGATCGGTCGCTTGCATCTCATTCACTACTCTCATTAGTATTATATTCACAGGGTTACCTGGATCAATCAAAACTCGTTTGACATTAGTATCATGAACAAGTAAAGATATTACCAGTGCATTGTTATGGGGGATGATCAAGCCGTCCGCATCTTCATCGACAAACACTATGTCATTTCCTTCTAAAACTTGACGAATCCGCTTCCCGTGGGTAATTGAGACCTTTGTTGTCTTTTTTGCTGCTGTGTACGTTACCCCGTTGACTTCCTCACCCCATGTTATAATATTTACCATCCTCTTTGGCGACGAGAGTTTTGGTGGATCTTTCCTATTTTTCATGTAAAATTGTTTTCCTTTTTCACTAAACAGATTAATGAGGTAACCTTTTTTCTATAAATATTCAACCTCTCATTTGCAAGATCCTATAATCTGCTAATCTATGATCATGATCATTACGGAATTCACACCAAAATTCCTCGCTTCTTTTGCAGGGATCTGGCCTCATCTCTTTCAGTCATCGTACTATATCAATCATACCTCTCAGTGCAGCTACCAACTCGGACGTACTAGCGTTGAAATTATAATCTCCTATTCTTTATTAGGATTTTGGATTGGTGTTTCTTGATGTATCCTGTTCCTTATTGAATCAGGAAGAGGAACTCGTCTCCTTTTGTCTCAATCTTGAATCGAACCGTAGCTGTTCTTGTTTTGATCTGGAATCTCGTCCCGGGGGTCCCATGTAAGGCTTCCGAACTTTTCTCATTCAAATAACTTAAAATTGCCATAGCTGTCCAATTATCAGGTACACACGGTAACATCATTCTTTATCGCTGGAATCGATCTACGATTTCCTTGATCAATCCCATACTTTTCTGCTTCACTTTGAAGATATCTTCCATTCTTTTTCTACATTTTGAGCTCCCAAATGTACTTTTATAAATAAATCTACAAGCTCAGCAAAAGAGTCAATAGAATTTTCAGGTAAGAGTAAATACCAAGTTAAATCTCCTTTTGTAAGGGTTTTGCCGAATTGTTTTTACCAAAACTGATTCAATTTCCTGCTTAGTTAAATCGTTGCCCTTGACTCCTGTGGTGAATGCACTAATGTGGTCTCACGGGTCAGTAGTCCCATAAATATTTAGGAATATCGGGCATTTTGAACTTTTTGAAAATTTGCAACTGTATTGCACTTGGTTTCCAGGGCTATTGCGAATATTTATCAATATCCACTCCTTTGATCACATGCAGTACTTCTGGTATCTGTTTTATCCGCTCATTTTTCTCCCTGAGCTATTTCTGCAAGGTTAGTACAATATTTTGTTAATTAAAATTATCTGATGTACCTGACCCTCCGGCTCCAGAATCATTTGGCATTTCCCCATTTATAGAGTTTTCAAGCCATGAACGAGTGTTTTCTATAGTTGTATTTACTGGTAGTGGAGATTGCACAACCCTCGGCAATGCACTTGAAAAAGCACGCAAAGATTCACCAATCTGCTGAGCAATAAACTGCTTCCAGTTGTCTTGCTCATTTGTTTGCTCATCAACTTGTTGTCCAGCATTACAATTAGCAGCCCTTTTAGGCGAATTTTCTCGGGAACGCTATGGAGGAGTAGCTGTGGGTGTATGATGTGGTGGAGTTACAACTTGTTGCCTTACTTGATCCTTATCACCTACCTGGACAATTTTGTTTGTAGTAGACATATTTTGCTGCTAAAGATAAAATATGAAAAGTGAATAGATTAGTAGATTCCTAGTAATAGATTTCTAATATTAGAATAAATCGGATTTCTAATAATCAAATTTACTTCACTTTTCTAAATATAAAAGAGTAAAAGTAATTGTGATTGAATATTGAATAAATGAAGGAAAGGAAATCTTATTGATGATTATTACTTCCTCCCAAGAATTGCGAGTAAGAATTTTCAACCAAGCACAGAGATAAAAGTGAAAGATTGTGTGATGAACCAAAAGGTCCTCGACTTGCGTGCGCAGTCCGTATAATTTTTGAAAAGTTTTTATATGAAAAATTAATTAAAATGTGAAATAAAGCCTTAAAAACTCAACTGAGTTGACTTTGATCAATATGTTAAGCAAATGGATCCGGATCAGTATTTTGACATTTTAGGTAGGTCCGTATAGTGATTTGGGACTTGGGCGTATGCCCGAAATTTAATTTGGAGGTCCCTAGCTCAAGTTATGACCATTTAACGGAAACTAGAAATTTAAAGGCTAAAGATTTCCAAGTTTGACCACGGATTTGACTTTTTGATATCGGAGCCGGAATCCGATTCTAGAAATTGGAATAGCTCCGTTATATCATGTATGACTTGTGTACCAAATTTGAAGTCATTCCGGATTCATTTAACATATTTCGGCACAAGTTTTGGTAAATGGAAAAGTTTGAAACTCTTAAGTTCGAATCGAGGTGTGAATTGTAATTTCGATGTTGTTTGATATGATTTGAGACTCCTAGTAAGTCCGTATTATGTTATGGGACTTGTTGGGATAATTGGATGAGGTCCCGAGTGGCTCGGGTGAGTTTCGGACATGTTTAGGATAATGTTTGCAAAAACTACCAGTTCTGGTTCTGGTGTTTTGCACCTGTGACTTTTGGAGCGCAGGTGCGGCATCGCTTCTGCGGCTCGGCCTTCGCAAATGCAAAAATGCGGCTTAAGTTCCGTAGATGCAGACAAACACTGGGCAAGCCCATTTCGCAGATGTGAAATTTTTCTCGCAAATGCGAGCTTGCAGATGCAAAAATGCTGGACAGAATGCTTAGAAATCGGGAGTTAGCCATTTTTACTCATTTTTGAGTTGAGTCTCGGATTTAGGCGATTTCAAAGAGATTTTTCATGACTTTGAATTGGGTAAGTGTTCTATAACCAAAAGTGATTATATTTCATAAATTCATGTCTATATTCATTATTTATATTGAATTTAGATGGAAGAAATTCGATTTTTTATAAAATTTTCCAAAAACGAAAAATTAAGATTTGAAGGTCCATTTGACATCGAAATTTAGTAATTTTTATATGGTTGGACTCATCTCAGAACGAGTATTCGGATTTCGTAAGTTTTTTCGAGATTCGAGATGTGGGCCCCACTGTCGATTTTTAGGATAAATTTCGGATTTTAATTTGGAAAATTAGTAAATTCATATGAAATTAATTCCTACGATTTGTATTGAGTATATTGAATTGTTTATGACTAGGTTTGAGTATTTCGGATACGAATTCACGAGTCAAAGGCTTATTGGATTCTTGAATTTGGTTGCAAAGCGAGGTAAGTGTCGTGGTTAACCTTGACTTGAGGGAATAGAACCCTTGAATTATTTGCTATGTGACTTTGATGTGTAACGATGTATATGCAAGGTGAAGAGTGCCTATACTTTGTCGAATTAATTGTTTGCTTAATTATTTAAACATCTTAAATTATTTTAATACACGAATTAATTATTATAATAATTGTTTCTCTCCTATTCCTTGTCAAATATTAATTCTTGAATTCCTACAATAATTGCTACATGCTTATTTGATTTATGTGTCTTAATTACTACTTGTCATTTAGCATATTAAATATTAAACTGCCTATTTTTTCCCTGACTTTAACAATTAATTGCTACTTGTCATTGTTTATTTCATAAATAAATTATAATTTTTGTATGCCTTGATGCTTAATAGTTTTTCATTGAACGTGGTATTTATTGGATTATTTTTATGATATTCAAGATTTGTTAAAATATTAAGGGGAACGGGTTGCACGCCGCAACAGATTTATTTAAAGTTTATATTTGGGAGAACGGGTTGCACGCCGCAATGAAAACAAGTTGAGGGATTAAGACTGCTGAATTGACTTTAATTATTGATATTATTTATCGATCTTAATACTATTCCTATTATTATTATTATTATTATTATTATTATTATTATTATTATTATTATTATTATTATTATTATTATTATTATTATTATTATTATTATTATTATTATTATTATTATTGTGTATAGGTTAATGTAAGCGACCTGCCTTAGCCTCGTCACTACTTCGTCGAGGTTAGGCTCGGCACTTACCAGTACATGGGATCGATTGTACTGATACTACACTCTGCACTTCTTGTGCAGATTTCGGAGTTGGTTCCAGCGGCGCGCTGTAGATTTGCCCGGATACAGCTACCAGTGGAGACTTGCGGTATAACTGCATAGCGTTCGTAGTTCTGAAGTCCCCTTCTATCTTATCTCAGCTGTGTATTATATTTCAAACAGCTTGAATTTTATTTAGACATTTATTTGTATTATTCTAGAAGCTCGTGCACTTGTGACTCTAGTTCTGGGATGGTATTTAAATATCGCGATTATTATGAATTAATCACTTTATTTCATACTTTATTTCCTCATTTGTTTCCTTGTTATTAATTAATTTAAAATTTTGTTAAAATGGCTAGTTGTATTCTAACGTTGGCTTGCCTAGCAAGTAAAATATTAGGCGCCATCACGGTCCCGAAGGTGGGAATTTCGGGTCGTGATAGTTGGTATCATAGCACTAGATTACATAGGTCTCACGAGTCACGACCAAACTTAGTAGAGTCTGAAGGATCGGTACAGAGACGTCTGTACTTATCTTTCAGAGGCTATGAGGTTTAGGAACAATATCACTTCTTTCTTATCCTGTCGTGTAATTTTATTCTATCATCGATAATTGAACCATTCTATTCTTATTCTCTCACAGATGGCGAGAACACGTAATACATCTACCAACGGACAGGGACCAGAGCCCCCGGTGGCAACTATGGCCAAGGGTAGAGGTCGAGGCCGAAGTTGTGCTAGAGGCCGAGGCAGAGGTAGAGCTCAGTCTAGAGCTCGAGCAGCCGCATCTGTTGTAGAATCTTAGGTGGATTTTTAGGAGGAGGTTCCAGTTCAGACTGTACCAGTTAGACTAGTTCAGGTCCCGGAAGGGTTCATAGCTACTCCAGTGTTTCAGGACGCTCTAGTCCGTTTGGTATGTCTTATGGAGGGCATGGCCTAGAATGGTACATTTCCAGTGGCACCAGCCGTCTCACAGGCTAGGGGAGGAGCACAAACTCCCACTACTCCTGCTCCAGAGCAGATGGCTCCCCAGAATTAGGCTCCAGCAGCCCCGCCAGTTGGGGTAGTTCGGCCCATTGTTGCGGCACAGGCCGGTGATAGGCCCGCCATGTCTTTTGAGGCCTTACTGAGACTGGATAAGTTTACCAAGCTCTTTCAAGTTCACTTCAGTGGTACACCTTCTGAGTACCCATAGGATTATCTTGACCGCTGTCATGAGGTGCTGTGGAACATGGATATAGTTGAGACCAATGGGATCGATTTTGCTATATTTCAGATAACGGGTTCCGCCAAGAAGTGGTGGAGAGATTATATATTGACCAGACCAGTTAGATCACTTGCATTGACCTGGGAGCAGTTTTCACGGCTATTTCTAGAGAAGTTCCTCCCTATTATATTGAGAGAGGATTACCGTAGGCAATTTGAGCGTCTACAACAAGGCAGTATGACTGTTACTCAGTATGAATCCCGTTTTGTGGATTTAGCCCATCATGCTCTCCTTTTACTACCTACTGAGGGAGAGAGAGTGAGGAGGTTTATTGAGGGACGCACTCACCCTACCAGGCTTCAGATGGCCAAGGAAACTGGAAGTGATATTTCCTTTCAGGCGGCTTCAAATGTCGCAAGGAGGATCGAGATGGTTCTTGCACAAGAGAGAGGGCATAGGTCTGATAAGAGGCATCGTCAGTTCGGTGGTTTCAGTGGTGCCTCTTCTGGAGGTAGGGGTAATTTTGGTAGGGGTCATCCTCCCAGACCGTTTCATTCAGCACTTCAGGCATCTCCCGGACCTTCAGGGAGTCATGGTCCTATTATTCCTTACTCTAGGCAGCCAACATTTAGTGCACATTCAGCTCCTATCAGTGCACCACCACTCCAGAGTCACTACAATAGTTATCCGGCCAGTTCGGGTCAGCTTCAATAGTCACGACATCAGGATGGGTGTTGTGAGTGTAGGAACATTGGCCACATCAGGAGGTATTGCCCTAAGTTGTCGAGTAACAGATATCGGCAGGATTCTCATGCCATCATACCAGCACCAATTGCTTCACCGCCTGCTCAGCCAGCTAGAGGTGGAGGTCAGGCCATTAAAGGTAGAGGTCAGGCCATTAGAGGTGGAGGCCAGTCAGTTAGAGGCCGTCCCAGAGACGCAGTTTAGAGTGGTGGGGCCCAGCCCCAATTTTATGGTTTTCCAGCTAGGCCTGAGGCCGAGTCATCTGATGCCGTGATCACATGTATTATTTCAGTTTGCCATAGAGATGCTCCAGTTCTATTTGATCTAAGATCTACTTATTCCTATGTGTCCTCCTATTTTCCTTCATATTTGGTTGTGCCTCGTGATTCTCTGAGTGCTTCTGTGCATGTATCTACACTGGTGGGAGACTCTATTATAGTAGACCATGTCTATCATTCGTGTGTGGTTACTATTGGTAGTCTTGAGACTAGTGTGGATCTTCTACTTCTTGATATGGTAGATTTTGATGTCATCTTGGGTATGGATTGGCTGTCACCTTATCATGCTATATTGGATTGTCATGCCAAGACGGTGACCCAAGCCATGCCGGGGTTACCTCAGTTAGACTGGAAAGGAACTCCTGGTCATTCTACCAGCAGGTTTATTTTTTATATGAAGGCTCGGTGTATGGTTGAGAAAAGGTGTCTAGCCTATTTTGCTTATATTCGCGATCCCAGTGCGGATGTTCCTTCTATGGACTCAATACCAGTTGTTCGTGAATTTCTAGAAGTATTTCCTACAGATTTGCCGGGGATGCCACCCGACTGAGATATTGACTTCTGTATTGATTTAGCTCGGGGCACTCAGCCAATTTCTATCCCACCATACTGTATGGCCCTGCTGGAGTTGAAAGAATTGAAAGAGCAATTACAATACTTGCTTGATTAGGGATTCATTAGACCTAGTGTCTCGCCCTAGGGTGCACCAGTGTTATTTGAAAAGAAGAAAGATGGTTCAATGCGAATGTGTATAGATTATCGGCAGTTGAACAAGGCTACTATCAAGAACAAGTATCCATTGCCAAGAATTGATGACTTATTCGATCAGCTTTAGGGTGCCAAGGTGTTTTCAAAGATCGATTTGAGGTCTGGTTACCATCAGTTGAAGATTAGGGCATCTGATGTCCCTAAGATAGCTTTTCAGACTCGGCATGGGCATTACGAATTCCTAGTGATGTCATTTGGGTTGACAAATGCCCCAGTCGCATTAATGGATTTGATAAATCGGGTGTTGGAGCCCTATTTGGATTCTTTGTGGTTGTATTCATTGATGATATCTTGATTTACTCCAGCAGTCGAGAGGAGCATGAGCAGCATCTTCGGAGTGTGCTTTAGACTTTGAAGAATAATCAGTTATATGCTAAATTTTCAAAATGCGAGTTTTGGTTAAACTTAGTTGCCTTTTTGGGGCATGTTGTATCGGTGGAAGGCATAAAGGTGGATCCTAAGAATATTGAGGCTGTTCAGAATTAGCCTAGAGCTACTTCAGTTACAGAGATCAGGTGTTTCCTGGGTTTGGCAGGTTATTATCGCCGGTTCGTGGAAGGGTTTTCATCTATAGCAAGCCCATTGACCAGACTAACCCGGAAAGGTGTCCCATTCAGATGGTCAGACGAGTGTGAGTTGAACTTTCAGAAGCTCAAGACTGCTTTGACTACGGCACCAGTATTGGTATTACCCACAGCTTCAGGATCTTATACGGTATATTGTGATGCATCTCACATTGGGCTTGGTGAAGTATTAATGCAAGGTGGCAGGGTGATTGCATATGCGTCGCGACAATTGAAAGTTCATGAGAAGAATTATCATGTTCATGACTTAGAATTGGAGGCCATCGTTCATGCGTTGATGATTTGGAGGCATTACCTCTACGGTGTCTCGTGTGAGGTATTTACTGATCATCGTAGCATTCAGTATCTGTTCAAACAAAAAGATCTTAATTTGAGGCAGAGAAGATGGTTGGAGTTGTTGAAAGACTATGATATCACCATTTTGTATCACCTTGGAAAGGCCAATGTGGTGGCCAATGCTTTGAGTAGAAAGGCGGTGAGTATGGGCAGTCTTGCGTATATTCTGTTTGGTGAGAAGCCGTTAGTTGCAGATGTTCAGACTTTGGCTAATCAGTTTGTGAGGTTAGATATTTCAGAACCCAGTCGGGTTCTAGCTTGCACCGTCACTTGGTCTTTTTTATATGAGTGCATCAGAGAGCGACAGTATGATGACCATCATTTACTTGTCCTTAAGGACACGGTGCGGCACGGTGATGCCACATAGGTTGCTGTAGGGGAAGATGGAGTTCTGCGAATGCAAGGTTATATTTGTGTGCCTAATGTGGATGGGCTTCGTGAATTAATTCTGGAATAGGCCCACAGTTCCAGGTATTCTATTCATCCAGGTGCCGCCAAAATGGATCAAGATTTGCGGCAATATTATTGGTTGAGGAGAATGAAGAAGGATATAGTTGCATATATAGCTCGGTGTCTGAATTGCCAGCAAGTTAAGTACGAGCATCAGAGACCTGGTGGTTTGCTTCAGAAGTTAGAAATTTCTGAGTGGAAGTGTGAGCGTATCACTATGGATTTTGTTGTTGGGCTTCCACGGACTCAGAGAAAATTTGATGCAGTATGAGTTATTGTGGACAGGTTGACCAAGTTGGAACATTTCATTCCAGTGGCAGTTACCTATTCTTTGGAGCAGTTAGCTGAAATTTATATTCGTGAGATTGTCCACCTTCACGGTGTGCCCGTCTCTATTATTTCAGATCGAGGTACGCAGTTTGCCTCACACTTCTGGAGGGCTGAACAACGTGAGTTAGGCACGCGAGTTGAGTTGAGTACCGCATTTCATCCACAGGCAGACGGACAGTCAGAGCGCACTATTCAGATATTGGAAGATATGCTTCGCGATTGTGTTATAGACTTTGGAGGTTCTTGGGACCAATTCTTTCCACTTGCGGAGTTTGCCTATAATAATAGCTACCAGTCGAGCATTCAAATGGCTCCACATGAGGTATTATATGAAAGACGGTGTCATTCACCAGTTGGCTGGTTTGAACCGGGAGAGGCTCGGTTGTTGGGTACCGATTTGGTACCGGATGCCTTGGATAAGGTCAAAATTATTCAGGATCGACTTCGCACAGCTCGGTCTAGGCAAAAGAGTTATGCCGACCGTAAAGTTCATGATATTGCATTCATGGTAGGAGAAATAGTATTGCTCTGGGTTTCACCTATGAAAGGTGTAATGAGGTTCGGAAAGAAGGGCAAGTTTAGCCCTAGGTATATATGACCCTTCGAAATTCTTGAAAGGGTAGGCGAAGTAGCCTACAGGCTTGCATTACCACCTAGTTTATCAGCGGTTCATCCGGTGTTCCATGTGCCTATGCTCCAAAAATATCATGGTGATCCGTCCCATATGTTAAATTTCAGCTCAGTCCAATTGGACAAGGATTTGACTTGCGAAGAGGAGCCGGTAGTTATTCTAGCCCGGCAGGTCCGACAGATGTGGTCTAAGAGTTATCCTTTAGTCCGGGTGCAATGGAGAGGTCAGCCAGTAGAAGCATCTACCTGGGAGTCCGAGTCGGACATGCGGAGTAAATATCCATACCTTTTCACAAGCTCAGGTATTTTTTCTAATTCCGTTCGAGGACGAACGTTTGTTTTAGAGGTGGAGAATGTGATGACCCAAAAGGTCCTCTTTAAATTTAATAATTATTTCTATGATCTAAGACCTCAAAAAAGCATGATTTATCATTTCTCGACTTACGTGCACAGTCCGTATAATTTTTTGGAAAGTTTTTATATGAAAAATTGATTAAAATATGAAATAGAGCCTTACAAACTCAACTGAGTTGACTTTGGTCAACATTTTAAGCAAACGGATCCAGATCAGTATTTTAACAGTTCCGGTAGGTCCGTATCGTGATTTGGGACTTGGAGGTATGCTCGAAATTTAATTTGGAGGTCCCTAGCTCAAGTTATGACCATTTAACAGAAACTAGAAATTTAAAGACTAAAGATTTCCAAGTTTGACCACAGAATTGACTTTTTGATATCGGAGCCGGAATGCGATTCTGGAAATTGGAATAGCTCAGTTATGTCATTTATGACTTGTGTGCCAAATTTAAAGTCATTCCGGATTTATTTAATATGTTTCGGCACAAGTTTTGGTAAATGAAAAAGTTTAAAACTCTTAAGTTCGAATCGAGGTATGAATTGTAATTTCAATATTGTTTGATGTGATCTGAGACCCCTAGTAAGTCCGTATTATGTTACAGGACTTGTTGGGATAATTCGACGAGGTCCCGAGTGGCTCGGATGAGTTTCGAATATGTTACAGATCATTTTTGCAAAAAATACTAGTTCTGGTTCTGGTGTTTCGCACCTGCGACTTTTGGAGCGTAGGTGCGGCATCGTTTCTGCGGCTCGGCCTTCGCAAATGCGGAAGGCACCGCTTCTGCGGCTCCTTGTGGCACTTCTGCGCAGCCGCAAATGCGGCTCAAGTTCCGCAGATGCGGACAAACACTGGGCAAGCCTATTTCGCAGATGCGATATTTTTCTCGCAAATGCGAGCTCGCAGATGCGAAAATATGTCCGCAGATGCGAAAATACTGGACAGGATGCTTAAAAATCGGGAGTTAGCCATTTTTACTCATTTTTGAGTTTTGAGTCTCGGATTTAGGCGATTTCAAAGGGATTTTTTACGATTTTGAATTGGATAAGTGTTATATAACCAAAAGTGATTATATTTTATAAATCCATGTCTATATTCATCATTTATTTCGGCTTTAGATGGAAGAAATTGGAATTTTTGTAAAACTTTCCAAAAACGAAAAATTAAGATTTGAAGGTCCATTTGACATCGGAATTTGGTAATTTTTATATGGCTGGACTCGTCTCGGAACGGGTGTTCGGATTTCGTAAGTTTTTTCAAGATTCAAGATCTGGGCCCCACTGTCTATTTTGGGATAATTTTCGAATTTTAATCCGAAAAATTAGTAAATTCATATGGAATTAATTTGTATTGAGTATATTGAATTGTTTATGACTAGATTTGAGGATTTCAGACATGAATTCGCTAGGCAAAGGTTTGTTGGATTCTTGAATTTGGTTGCAAAGTGAGGTAAGTGTCGTGGTTAACCTTGACTTGAGGGAATAGAGCCCTTGAATTATTTGCTATGTGAATTTCATGTGTAATGATGTATAGGCAAGGTGACGAGTGCCTATACTTTATCAAATTAATTATTTGCTTAATTATTTAAACATCTTAAATTATTTTAAGACACAAATTAATTGTTATAATAATTGTTTCTCTCATATTTCTTGTCAAATATTAATTCTTGAATTCCTGCAATAATTGCTACATGCTTATTTGATTTATGTGTCTTAATTGCTACTTGATATTTAGAATATTAAATATTAAACTTCATATGTTCTCCCTGATTTTCACAATTAATTGCTACTTGTCATTGTTTGTTTTGATAAATAAATTATAATTTTTGTATGCCTTGATACTTAATAGTTTTTCATTGAACGTGGTATTTATTGGAGTATTTTTATTATATTTAAGAGTTGTTAAAATATTGGGGGGAACGGGTTGCACGCCGCAACAGGTTTATTTAAAGTTTATATTGGTGGATCGGGTTGCATGCCACTATGGAAACAAGCTGAGGGATTAAGACTGTTGAATTGACTTTAATTATTGATATTATTTACCGATGTTACTACTATTCCTGTTATTATTATTATTATAATTGTGTACAGGTTAATGTAAGTGACCTGCCTAAGCCTCGTCACTACTTCGTCGAGGTTAGGCTCGGCACTTACTAGTACATGGGGTCGGTTGTACTGATACTACACTCTGCACTTCTTGTGCAAATTTCAGAGTTGGTTCCGGCGGCGCACTGTAGATTCGCCAGGATACAGCTACCAGTGGAGACTTGAGGTATACCTGCATAGCGTTCGCAGTTCTGAAGTCCCCTTCTATCTTATCTCAGCTATGTATTATATTTCAAATAGCTTGAATTTTATTCAGACCTTTATTTGTATTATTCTAGCAGTTCGTGCACTTGTGACCCCAGTTCTGGGATAGTATTTAGATATCGCGATTATTATGGATTAGTCACTTTATTACAGACTTTATTTTCGCATTTGTTTCCTTGTTATTAATTAATTTAAAATTTTGTTAAAATGGCTAGTTATATTCTAACGTTGGCTTGCCTAACAGGTGAAATGTTAGACACCATCACGGTCCCGAAGATGGAATTTCGGGTCGTGACAGATTGATAGCATATATTTGTGAATTTCTTGATGATCATACAAAGTAAGGTAAGGGGCGCTTATATAAGGATTCAATATGTAACTGCTTTCCCCCACTAAATTCTTACATGTTACTAACATTAACTACATTAATTGCCCGTTACTCAAATTATTCGTAACAATTATGGTAATAATAAAGAATCACGTATAATCAGGGATTATGGTGATTAACTCTTCATATCCATAACTGCCAATGAATATTCCTCTCTTTTAGTCTTTATGCATCCCCTGCCTATCTTTTCTTTTTTTAGTTGTCAAATACATTATCTTTTATAATTAATCACATGGAGTGTTTCAACCGCGCCTCATCATTCTTCTTTATTGATCTCATTCAAATGCTACATGTCAACATATCATTAATCCGCGTGTCATATCTATTTTTCTACCAATAATGTATAACTAAAGGGAAACAATTATACTTTTTCAATTATTAACGGAAAGGTGAGTTAGCTGGTAATTACATGCAGTGGCGAAACCAAAAAATTTAATTAATAATATTTAAGATTTAATATATTGATGCCTATAAAGTAGTATTTGACCTATATATACAAAATATTGTGTTTTGCAAAGGGCATTTAAGTGTTTATCTTAATTCGCCGGTTATAGTTCTACCCCTTATTATATGGTGTAATTACAGAGCGACTTTTTCAAGTTCTTTTTTTATTTATCTTTTTAAGTGTATTATTCATTTTACACACTCTCTCTCCCATTATTGTTTTCTTTTCTTCTTTTCTTTATTTTTTTAATTTTTTTTAACTTTTGAAATTTAAGTTTTCTTTTCTTCGTTTCGTTATTTTTAAATTATTTTTTATCTTTTTAGTTTTTTAAGATTTTTTAATTTTGTTTTCGTATTTTTAGTTTTAAGGCTACCACACCCGTTGTGGGCGGTCATTTGTTTTTTTTATCTTCTTCAATAGATATGAAATGCTAAAGCAATTAGATAGAATAACATATAGATTTTTATTATGAATTTATAGGAACACTTGTTGATTAAAAATAATTTCGCACTTTACTAACTTTATTTTCGCACTTTAAATAAAAATTAAATCATGAATTTCATATTACTCACATGAGTTGCTAAGAAATTTAAGTTCGTAGTGAGTAATATATTTTGAAAGAGAAATATGTATTATAAATACCTAATAATTTGATATTTCTTATATACACATATATTTGTCACATCAATATTTATTTACTTTTTCATCTAAAAGGGGTTTATTTAATTTTTGACAATTAACTCATATTTTAAAATTAATTATAACTATTAAACTATGAAATTATACTTTAGTCACGACCCAAAACTTAACCCGTCATGATGGCGCCTATCGTGATACTAGGCAAGCCGACCATTCCAAAAACACTTTCAAATTTAACAGAAATGAATTAAGACATTTAAAATAACCGGAGTTTTTCATAAAAAACGGGATAAAATCCAAATAAAACATAAGTGCAGAATGATAGCCCGACATCGGGGTGTCACTAAGTCACGAGCGTCTAACAACCAATTTAGAAGAAAAAAAAGAGTCTACTACAGTCTGTGCCAAATGCCAATACAAGAGAGAAAAGATAATAACAAAGGAGAAACAAGGACTGCGGACGCCGCCACCTACCTTGTAAGTCTCCGATAATTAGCTCGCGCACGAACTCAGCGACCGCCAGAATCGTACACACCTGGATCTGCACATGAAGTGCAGGGTGTAGCATGAGTATAACAAACTCAGCAAGTAACAGAATTAAATAAGGAACTGAGAAGCAGTGACGAGCTATAAAAATACAGTTCATTTCAAAAGTTTTCAGTAAAGAGTGAACATGCTTTCAAATCCGGTGGTATAAGTCAAATCAGTTCGAGCTCAAGTAAAACGGATATGAATCTTCTAGAAATTTTATAACAACAACAGATAACAACTAAGTGCAACAATAAATAAAAGCAAGTACAGCCTCTCAAGGCAACAGTCGCTCAACTCATCTCAACAGCTCATACTCTCGGCTCTCAGCCCTCAATACACACTCTCAATAGGTACATGCGCTCACTGGGGGTGTACAGATTCCAGAGGGGCTCCTTCAGCCCAAGCGCTATATTGCTACGGCACGCAGCCCGATCCAATATTATTACGGTGTGCAACCCGATCCAATATTATTACAGCGTGCAACCCGAACCAATATAGTTGCGACGTGCAACCCGATCTAATATTGTTGCGGCATGCAACCCGATCCAAATATATATCTATATATAGCCCGAAGGCTTGTTGCGGTGTGCAACCCGATCCATATACCTCACAGCTCATAGCTCGGCACTCAGTCCCTATCTCAGTCACTAACCTCTCCAGCCCCTCGGGCTCACATAATATCATAATAACCAACCCAAGCAGAAAATACAACAAGTATCAATAAGAAGTGACAAGAAACAGAGATATAACACGCAAGTAAGACTGTGATTGAGTATAAGACAGCAATTAGCAGTCAATTCAATAAGTATACGATCGTCGCGGGTCCCAACAGTGATATCATATGGCCTAAGCATGGTTTCTAACATGAAAGGCAGTCAATTGCTCAAAGAGAAGGAAAACAAGTAATAACAATGGCTATTCGATATTACAGTCTCACGGGACGGACCAAGTCACAGTCCCTCACGGTGCACGCTCGCACGCCTGTCACCTAGCATGTATGCAGCCTCCAAATATTCACATTATACAAATTCTCGGGGTTTCATACCCTTAAAACCAGATTTAAGACTGTTACTTACCTCAAACTGAGCAAATATCTACTCCGAAATGCCTTTGCCTCTCAAACCGGTCTCCAAACGTCCCGATTCTAACCACAAGTAAAACAATACAATCAATATAGGCTAAAGGGATCAATTCCACAAGAAAAGTACTAAGTTATAGTCAAAAATCCGAAATTGGCCCGAACCCGACCCCCAGGCCCACGTCTCGAAATCCTACAAAAATCATAAAACCCAAAAGCCCATTCACTCATGAGTCTAACCATACCAAATTTACTCAAATCCGATAACGAAATCCCATTCAAAACGTCAAAATCCCAACTCAAGTGTTCTTCCTCTTTTCCCCCAATTTCTCGCCCCAAAGCACAAATTAGATGATAAAATTAAAGATGAAATCATGGGATTTAACCAAAACCAAGTAAGAAACACTTACCCCAATCAACTCCGCGAAAATCGCTTCAAGAATCGCCCAATTCCGTGTTCTCTAGCTCAAAATATGCAAAATGGGTTCAAACCCTCATTTTTTGAAATTAATACTGCCTGCCCAGATATCCTTCATCGCGATCGCGAAGCATAACTAGGTTGCCCCACATTTTTACCCTACATGAATGCGGAATCACCCCCGCGATTGCATCCTGCCTCATGCGATCGCATAGAGCATTGGCCACACCTCCCCTCCTGCTCAAATCCTTCTACGCAAACGCGACCTTAGCCACGCGTTTGCGAAGCACATCTTCGCACACATACGCGATCGCGTTCCTAACTCTGCGATTGCATAGAACAAACTCACATTTGCCCCAAATAAGCTTACACGATCGCGAACAAATCCCTGTGATCGCATACAAGGAAACCAAAACCTGCTGAAACCAGAACTTCAGCTATCAAGCCAAATCCAAAAATGATTCGTTAAGCATTAGAAACTCACCCGAGGTCCCGGGGACCTCAACCAAACATACCAACCAATACTAAAACGTCATACGAACTTAGTCGAGCCTTCGAATCACTCAAAACAACATCACAACACCAATTACACCCGGATTCAAGCCTAAAGAACTTCTAAACTTTCAAATTCCACAAACAACGCTGAAACCTACCAAACCACGTCCAATTGATCTCAAATTTTGCACACAAGTCATATTCAACATTACGAACCTATTCTAACTTTCGGAATCAGAATCCGAACCCGATATAAAAAAGCCAACCCCCCGGTCAAACTTTTCAAAATTCGACTTTCGCCATTTCGAGCCTAAATTAGCTACAGACCTCAAATTCATAGTCCGTATACGTTCCTAAGTCCAAAATCACCCAACGGAGCTAACAGAACCAACGAAACTCCATTATGGAGTCGTCTTCAAACACTTCCGACTACGGTCAAAATCCTGAGACTTAAGCTTCCGTTTTAGGGACTAAGTGCCCCAAAACACTCCGAAACCAAAAACAAGACCTCCCGGCAAGTCACATAAGCAGAAACTGATACGGGGAAAACAATAAATAGGGGATTGTGGCTAATACACTCAAAATGACCTGCCGGGTTGTTACATCCTCCCCCGAGCAGCAGCCCCAGCCGTGGAGCCTCAGATAGAGCTTGACGGGGAGATTCCAGCCCAGACTGTTCCTACCGGACCAGCTCAGGTTCTAGAGGGGTTCATTGCCACCCCAGTACTTCAGGACGCTTTGGTCCATTTGGTGGGCCTTATGGAGAGCGTGGCCCAGACGGGCGTATTTCCCATGGCACCAGCAGTCTCTCAGGCTAGAGGAGGAGCCAAGATTCCCACTACTCCCGCTCCGGGGCAGATAGCTCCCTAGTATCAGGCTCCAGCAGCTCAGCCAGTCAGAGTAGTTCAGCCAGTTATTAGCGGCGCAGACCAGTGATGGGTCAGCTATGTCTTCTAAGGCTTTATGGAGATTGGACAAGTTTACCAATCTCTTCCCAGTTTACTTCAGTGGCGCTCCTTCAAGGGATCCCCAGGAGTATCTCGACAGTTGTCACGAGGTTCTATGGAACATGGGTATAGTGGAGACCAATGGGGTTGATTTTGCTGCATTTCAGATGACTGGTTCCGCCAAGAAATGGTGGAGAGATTATTTGTTGACTAGATTAGCTGGGTCTCCTGCTCTTACTTGGGACTAGTTCTCTCAGCTCTTCATAGAGAAGTTTCTTCCTATCACATTGAGAGAGGAGCGTCGCCGTCAGTTTGAGCGTCTCCAGCGGGGCAGTATGACTGTTATAGAGTATGAGATCCGTTTTGTAGATTTAGCCTGTCATGTTATTCTTCTGCTTCCCACCGAGAGAGAGAGAGAGGTCGAGGAGGTTTATTGATGGACTTACTCAGCTTATCAGATTGTAGATGGCTAAGGAGACTGGGAATGAGATTTCTTTGCAGGCGACTGCTAATATCGCCAGACGAGTCGAGATGGTTCTTACTCAGGGAGGTCAAGGGTCTGACAAGAGACCTCATTATTCCGGTCAGTTCAGCGGTGCCCCATCTAGAGGCACAAGTACTTTTGGTAGAGGCCATCCTCCCAGGTCGTTTCATTCAACTCTCCAGGCATCCCACGGTGCCTCAGGTGGTCGTGGTCCTTATATGCCTTATTCCGACCAGCTAGCTTACAGTGCACCACTAGCTCCTATTACTGCACCTCCACTCCAGAGTTATCAGGGTGGTTGTTCAGGTCGACAGGGTCAACAGTCACAGTAGCCGAGGTTATGTTATACTTGTGGTGATCCGAGGCACATTGCTAGACTTTTCCTAAGGGCAACGGGCAGCTCACAACATCAGAGTTCTCATGCCATGGTTCCGGCACCAGTTGCTGCACCACGTGCTCAAACAGCCAGAGGCAGGGGTCAGGCAGCTAGAGGTAGAGGCTAGACTGCTAGAGGTGGAGGTCAGGCCGTTAGAGGTGGAGACCAGCCAGCTAGAGGTCGTCCCAGGGACGTAGTTCAGGGTGGTGGGGCCCAACCTCGGTGTTATGCTTTCCCATTCAGGCCTGAGGCTGAGTCTTCTAACGTTGTTATCACAGGTACTGTTTCAGTTTGCAGTAGAGATGCTTCAGTTCTATTTGATCCGGGGTCTACTTACTCCTATGTGTCATCCTATTTTGCTTCATATTTGGTTGTATCCCGTGATTCTTTGAGTGCTCCTGTGTATGTGTCCACACCAGTGGGAGATGTTATTGTTGTAGATTGTGTTTATCATTCTTGTGTTGTCACCATTGGGAGTCTTGAGACTTGTGTAGATATTTTACTTCTCGATATGGTTGATTTCGATGTCATCTTGGGTATGGATTGGCTGTCACCTTATCATGCTATATTAGATTGTCATGCCAAGATGGTGACCTTAGCCTTGCCGGGGTTGCCTCGATTAGAGTGGAGAGGGACTCTTGATCATTCTACCAGTAGGGTTATCTCTTATGTGAAGGCTCGACATATGGTCAAGAAGGGGTGTCTAACTTACTTGGCTTATGTCTGCGATTCTAGTGCAAAAGTTCTTTCCATGGATTCATTGCCAGTTGTTCGTGAGTTTCCAGAGGTGTTTTCTGCAGATCTGTTGGGGATGCCACCCGACAGGGACATTGATTTCTGTATTGATTTGGCTCCAGGCACTCAGCCCATTTCCATTCTGCCATACTGCATGGCCCCGCCAGAGTTAAAAGAATTGAAGGAACAATTACAAGATTTGCTTGATAAGGGCTTCATTAGACCTAGTGTCTCGCCCTAGGGTGCACATGTACTGTTTGTGAAGAAGAAATATTGATCGATGAGGATGTGTATAGATTATCGACAATTGAACAAAGTCACCATCAAGAACAAGTACCCATTGCCGATGATTGATAATTTATTTGATCAGCTTCAGGGTGCCCAAGTGTTTTCAAAGATTGATTTGAGATATGGCTACCATCAGTTGAGGATTAGGGCATCCGATGTCCCTAAGACATCTTTTCGGACTCGGTATGGGCATTATGAGTTTCTAGTTATGTCATTTGGGCTGACAAATGCCTCAGCAGCATTCATGGATTTGATGAATCGGGTGTTCAATCCCTACTTGGATTCCTTTGTAATTGTGTTTATTGATGATATCTTGGTCTACTCCCACAGCCGAGAGGAGCACGAGCAGCACCTTCGGATCGTTCTTCAGACTCTGAGAGACAGCTAGTTATATGCTAAGTTCTCAAAATGTGAGTTTTGGTTGAGTTCAGTTACTTTCTTGGTATCAGCAGAGGGTATTTAGGTGGATCCTAAGAAGATTGAGGCAGTTCAGAACTGGCCTAGACCCACATCAGCTACAGAGATTCGTAGTTTCCTAGGTTTGGCGGGCTACTACCGTCAATTTGTGGAGAGGTTTTCATCCATAGCAGCCCCGTTGACCAGGTTGACCCAGAAGGGTGCCCCGTTCAGGTGGTCAGACGAGTGTAAGGCGAGCTTCGAGAAGCTCAAGATAGCTTTGACTTCGGCACCGGTATTGGTGTTACCCACAGGTTCAGGATCTTATACAGTATATTGTGATGCATCTCGTATTAGTCTGGGTTCGGTGTTGATGCAGGGTGGAAATGTTATTGCATATGCTTCGCGGTAGCTAAAGGTTCACGAGAAAAACTACCTTATTCATGATCTAGAGCTAGTAGCCATTGTTCACGCGCTGAAGATTTGGAGGCACTATCTTTACGGCGTGCCATGTAAGGTATTCACCGATCATCGGAGCTTACAGTATTTGTTCAAGGAGACGGAACTAAATTTGAGGCAGAAGAGGTGGTTGGAGCTATTAAAAGACTATGATATCACCATATTGTATCATCCTGGGAAGGCCAATGTGGTAGCCGATACCTTGAGTAGAAAGTCAGCTAGTATGGGTAACCTTGCTTATATTCCAGTTGGAGAGAGACCACTTATATTGGATGGTCAGGCCCTGGCCAACCAGTTCGTGAGGTTGGATATTTCTGAGCCTAGCCATGTTTTATCTTGTACAATTGCTCGGTCTTCTTGGCTTGAGCGCATCAGAGATCGGCAGGATGATGATCCTCATTTACTTATCCTTAGAGACATAGTGCGGCACGGTGGTGCCAAGTAGGTTACTGTTGGAGATGACGGAGTTTTGAGGATGCAGGGTCGTATTTGTGTGCCTAATGTGGATGGACTTCGTGAGTTGATTCTTGAGGAGGCCCACAGTTCCCGGTATTCTATTCATTCATGTGCCGCCAAGATGTATCAGGACTTGCGGCAGCATTATTAGTGGAGGAGGATGAAGAAAGACATAGTTTCATATGTAGCTCGGTGTCTAAATTGTCAGCAAGTAAAGTACGAGAATCAGAGACCTGGTGGTTTGCTTCAGAAGATAGAGATTCCTGAGTGGAAGTGGGAGCGTATCACTATGGATTTCGTTGTTGGACTCCCACGGACTCAGAGGAAGTCTGATGCGGTTTGGGTCATTGTGGACAGGCTGACTAAGTCATCACACTTCATTCCTGTGGCAGTTACCTATTCTTCGGAGCGGTTGGCAGAGATTTACATTCGTGAGATCGTCCGTCTTCACGGTGTGCCCGTGTCCATCATTTCTGATCGAGGTACACAGTTCATGTCGCACTTCTGGAGGGCAGTACAATGTGAGTTGGGTATATGGGTTGAGTTGAGAATGGCATTTCATCCTCAGACGGATGGGCAGTCCGAGCGCACTATTCATGGCGCAAAAGGATCGGTCCTTCACTTGCTGATCGTTCGCGAGTCGAACTCGCTCTCTTGCCACGCCTTCCACTCTTAGAGTATATGCTTCGCGTATGTGTTATAGACTTTGGAGGATCGTGGGATTAGTTCTTGCCCCTTGTAGAGTTCGCCTACAACAACAACTACCAGTCGAGCATTCAGATGGCTCCCTATAAGGTATTATACGGTAGGCGGTGCCGGTCTCCAGTTTGGTGGTTCGAGCCGGGAGAGGCTCGGTTGTTGGGCACAGACTTAGTACAGGATGCCTTGGATAAGGTCAAGATTATTTAGGATCGACTTTGCACAGCTCAGTCCAAGCAGAAGAGTTATACCGACCGTAGAGTTCGCGATGTTGCATTCATGCTCGGAGAGAGAGTATTTCTTCGGGTATCACCCATGAAGGGTGTAATGAAGGTCGGAAAGAAGGGCAAGTTGAGCCCTAGGTATATCGGACCTTTTGAGATTCTAGAGAGGGTATGAAAAGTGGCTTACAGGCTTGCGTTGCCACCTAGTTTAGCATATGTTCATCCGGTATTCTATGTGTCCATGCTTCGGAAGTATCACGGCGATCCATCCTATGTGTTAGATTTCAGCTCTGTCCAGTTGGACAAGGATTTGACTTACGAGGAGGAGCCGGTGACTATTCTAGCCCGGCAAGTTTGCCAGTTAAGATCAAAGAGTTACCCTTCAGTTCGAGTGCAGTAGAGAGGTCAGCCTGTTCAGGCAGTTACTTGGGAGTCCGAGTCCGATATACGAAGTAGATATCCCCACCTTTTCACCAGCCCAGGTACTTTTCTATGTCCGTTCAAGGACGAACGGTTGTTTTAGAGGTGGAGAATGTAATGACCCAAAAGGTCATCTTATGTTTTAGAACTCAAATCTGTATTCTTAAGCCTTAAAAATCTCAGTTTTTACCCTTCTCAATTTGCGTGCGTAGTCCGGGCGTGTTTCTAGAAAAAACTTTTATGTTGAAAATGGATGAAAATTAGAATGTATGCCTTAAAAGTTAATTTTAGTTGACTTAAGTTAATATTTTTGGTAAACGGGCCCAAATCTATATTTTAACGGTCCCGATGGGTCCGTATTGAATTATGGGACCTGGGCGTATGCCCGAAATTGAATTCGGAGGTCCCTAGCTCGAGTTATGAATTGTTGATGAAAATTAAAAGTGTGAAAATTATTTGTTTTTAAGAATTGAGTGATGCTTGGCATTATTAGTACGGGGTCCGTATTTTGGTTCTGGAGCCCGGTACAGTTTTATTATGATATTTAATACTTGTTTGTGAAATTTGGTGAGAAAGGGAGTTGATTTTACGTGATTCGGACGTCCAGTTGAGAAGATAGGAATTTTAAAGTGCTCTTGAGAATTTCATTTGATTTGGTGTTAAATTCGTAGTTCTAAGTGTTATTTTGGCGATTTGATCGCGCGAGCAAGTTTGTATGATTTTTTAGACTTGTGTGCATGTTTGGTTTGGAGCCTTGAGGGCTCGGGTGAGTTCCGGATAGGCCACGGGATGTTTAAACTTTGGAAAATCTGGTTTTCTGCAGATTTTGGTGCCTTCTAGTTTCCTTCTTCGAGTTCGCGAAGGCAGTATCGCGAACGCGAAGTAGAAACTGGGATGGCTGATTTTTTTCTCTTCGTGAACGCAAAGTGATGAGGGATTTACCCTTCGCGAACGCGAACGCGAAGCATTTGGGACCTGGGGGAGGGTCGGTCTTTCCTTCATCGCGAACACGAGTAAAGGCTCGCGAACGTGAAGGCCAGGGGGGAGCAATCATCGCGAACGTGAGCATGGTCTCGCAAACGTGAAGGCTTGGCAGCCAACACTCTTCGCGAACGCGACAGTGGCCTCGCGAACGCGATGCACACTGTCGCCCAGCACTTAAACAGAATCAAAACGGGACTTAAGCCATTTCTTCAATATTTTCAAGAACCAAATGGTTAGAGGCGATTTTCAAGAGTTATTTTCTTTCCCAAAGTGTTGTTAAGTGATTCTAAACCATTTTGTTTCAATTACCCATTACATTTTATAAATTATCATCCTAAAATCTAGAGTTTTCATGGTAGAATTAGGGGTTAGGGTAGAAACTAGGGATTTCGGAAATTTGGGGATTTAGACCTCAATTTGAGGTCGGATTCCAAAATAAATTATATATTCGGGCTTGGGGGTGAATGGGTAAATGGATTTTGGTCCGAACCTCTGGTTTTGACCAAGCAGGCCCGGGGTTGATTTTCGACTTTTTGGCGGAAAATTTAGGAAATTTAATTTATTTTATATAATTGATTCCTTTAGCAATATTTGATATTATTGAATCATTTTTGAATATATACGAGTGGTTTGGAGGTGAATTCTAGAGGAAAAACTGTGATTGAGAGTTAAGTGGCCTTCGGAGCGAGGTAAGTGTTGTGTCTAACCCTGACTTAAGGGAATTAGGAACCTTAGACTATTTGCTATGTGCAATTCATGTGAGCGATGTATATGTGAGGTGACGAGTACATATGCGCCGCCAATTTACCTATTTTCTATGTTTCTTCCATTTTTCTTATATTGTCTCTTTCCTATGCCTAATTACTACGTGTTTATACAATTGTTGTTAAATTGATCGTTCTTATCATGTTTACGAATTTTCTGGTGACAATTGAGAATTTATTTCAAAGCTGAGATTGATATTGTGGAACCAAATGTTGAAGTAAGGTTTGTACTTGTTATTCTATCTCCTTGTTATTATTTATGCATTACATTATGGTAAGGGAGAGTGTTAATGCACGAAGGGTGATGCCGTGCCATATTATGAGTATTAATGCACGAAGGGTGATGTCGTGCCATATTGTGAGTGTTAATGCATGAAGGGTGATGTCATGCCATATTGTGAGTGTTAATGCACGAAGGGTGATGTTGTGCCATATTGTGCATGTTAATGCACGAAGGGTGATGTCGTATCATGATATGAGAGAAATGCACGAAGGGTGATGCCGTGTCGTTTCTATTGATTTATGGTGAGATTGAGATTAAAAGCACTAAGGGTGATGTTGTGCCGTTTCTATTAATTTACGGTGAGATTGAGAGTAAAAGCACGAAGGGTGATGCCGTGCATTTTTCCTTTACTGCATTCGTTGTTCCTGTTGATTCATAATATATTAGTTGTTCCAACAATCATTCTGTTGTAGTCCTTTGTCTCCTATTTCCCCCAGCATGTTTCTCCCTCCCGATATCTCCTGTCTAATTCTTCATTACTGTTATTTGTATATACATTGTTAAACTATACAGGTTGATTTGTAGGTGCCTCGCCTTAGCCTCGTCACTACTTCGTCGAGGTTAGGCTCGACACTTACCAGTACATAGGGTCAGTTGTACTGATACTACACTCTGTACTTTCTGTGCAGATTTTTGTACCGGCTTGGGTTGATCGAGATTTTTCTATTGGACCGCTATTCGGAGACTCAAGGTAGATCTGTCAGCGTTCAAAGACCTTGAAGTCCCCGTCTATCTTTTCTGTTCTACTGTTTCTTTCATTCAGACAGTTGTATTTCTTTCAGACCACTACTTGTAATAAATTCTAGAATGCTCGTGAATTGTGACTCAAGATCCCGGTGGTAGTAATTGATACAGTCTTTATATTATTCCGCACTTAATATATTTTATCATAGCTAATTATTGTTATTTACTGAATGGAAATAAGGATTTGGTTTGATGATTCTCTAACGTTGGCTTGCCTTGCAAGTGAAATGTTAGGCGCCATCACGGTCCCGACGGTGGAAATTTCGGGTCGTGACACTTATGAATAAGTGAAACCAGGGTCAAATAATACAGAGACATCTCTATGGCAAACTGAGACAATACCTGTAATCACAACATCCGAAGCAATGGCATCTGGTCTGGCAGGAAGAGCATAGAAACGGGCCTGGCCGCTCCTTGATCGGCCTCCCCCTCCCGGGCGACCCCTAGCTGACTAGGCTCCACCCCGGGCTGGCTGAGCAGGTGGTGGAGGGGCTGGTACTGATAACATAGACTAGCTCCTCTGCGGAGCTGGACCTCCCACTATACGGAGACACTCTCTCCTCATGTGACCAAACTCCCCACACTCATAACAACTCCCCGGTGCTGGTGCAGGGGACTGAAGGGAGCTCCGAGCACCGGGATAACTAGCAGAAGGACCTGGCATAGGCAAACCCTGACCCAATGGAGCATGGGACGAACTCTGTGCTGGGAGGGCACCGAGAGATGAATGGCCATGCTGATAACTGTGAGAACCATGGCCAGATGATGCACCACGGTGACCTGGACGAGTCGTCTGAGCATGTCTGAAAGGACGGCCTCTACCGTGCTGGATCTGACCCCCAGAAGGAGCACCGCTAAATCCTCCCTGTCCACGAGGCTCTCAACCCTCTCCTGACTGTGAACCATCTCAATATGACGAGCAATGTCGACAACCTCATCAAAAGTAGCACCATACACTCTCTCTCTCTCTCTGGTCATAAGCAATCGTAGCTGATAAGTGAGTCCATCTATAAACATCCTGATCCTCTCCCTATCTGTGGGAACCAATCAGATAGCATGACGAGCCAACTCCGAGAATTGCATCTCATACTGCATCACAAACATATCACCCTGACGAAGCTGCTCAAACTGTCTGCGCAGCTCCTCTCTACGGGACTGAGGCACGAACTTCTCCAGAAAGATAACGGAGAACTACTGCCAGGTGAGGGGCGTTGCGCTGACCGGCCTACGCCTCTCGTAAGCCTCCCACTAACTGAATGCATCCCTAGAGAACTGAAAGGTAGTGAACAAGACCCCACTGGTCTCCAGAATACCTGCCGTACGGAGTATCCTCTGACACCTGTCCAAGAAACCCTATGCATCCTCTCCCTCTGCACCACTGAAAGATGGAGGGTGGAGTCTCCCAAATCTCTCCAATCTACGCTGCTCATCCTCAGGCATAGCAGGAACCACATAGTCCTGAGCAGCTATAACCGGCTAGGCTGGGGGTGCCCCCGGTGTCTGGAATCCCTATACCACCTACTCTGGTGTGCAGGCAGTGGGAGTCTGAGCCCCTCCCCCGGCCTGAGAAGTGGTTGTTGCGGCTGAAACAGAGACCACTCGAGCAAGACTGGTACACGCGGTCAGAATCTGGGCTAAGGTCTCCTGAAGGCCTGGAATCACAATAGGCACAGGTGGTGCCTGATCTGGGGCAACTGGTGGATCTGCAGGTACTTCCCCAGCTGCTGTGCGGGCTGCACCTTTGCCCCCACCGCGACCTCGACCTCTCGCAGCCCTGGCTGGTGGTACTGGTGGCTGTCCATCCTGCCTGGTAGTACGAGTCCTCACCATCTGTGAGAGAATGAAGCAACAAATGTTTAGTTACTAGAATTAACAGATTCGCACGATAAAAATTCAAGAATATGGAGTTTCCTAAGGGTTCTATAGCCTCTCGAAGATAAGTACGGACGTCTCTGTACCGATCCGCAAGACTCTACTAAACCTGCTCATGAGTCGTGAGACCTATATAACCTAGGCTCTGATACCAACTTGTCATGACCCAAAACCTAACCCTTCGTGATGGCGTATATCGTGATACTAGGCAAGCCGACTTTTTCAAAAATACTTTAAAAATTTAACAGAAATAAATTAAGATATTTAAAATAACCGGAGTTTTTCATAAAAACGGGATAAAATCCAAATTAAACATAAGTGCGGAATGATAGCCCAAAATCAGGGTGTCATTAAGTCACGAGCGTCTAACAACCAATCTAGAAAAAAATAGAGTCTACTACAGTCTGTGCCAAATGCCAATACAAGATAGAAAAGATAATAACAAAGGAGAAACAAGGACTGCGGACGCTGCCAGCTACCTCGTAAATCTCCGATAATCAGCTCGCGCACAAACTCAGCGACCGCTAGAACCATACACACTTGGATCTGCACATGAAGTGCATGGTGTATTATTAGTACAACCAACTCACCAAGTAACAGAATTAAATAAGGAACTGAGAAGTAGTGACGAGCTATAAAAATACAGTTTATTTCAAAAGTTTTCAGTAAAGAGTGAACATGCTTTCAAATCCGGTGGTATAAGTCGAATCAGTTCGAGCTCAAGTAAAATGGATATGAATCTTCCAGAAATTTCACAACAACAACAGATAACAACTAAGTGCAATAATAAATAAAAGCAAGTACAGCCTCTTAAGGCAACAGTCGCTCAACTCATCTCAACAGCTCATACTCTTGGCTCTAAGCCCTCAATACACACTCTCAATAGATACCTGCGCTCACTGGGGGTGTACAGACTCTGGAGGGGCTCCTTCAGCCCAAGCGCTATATTGTTGCGGCGCGCAGCCCGATCCAATATCGTTGCGGCGTGCAACCCGATCCAATATTATTGCGGCGTGCAACCCGATCCAAATATATATATATATATATATATATATATATATATATATATATATATATATAGCCCGAAGGCTTGTTGCGGCGGGCAATCTGATCCATATACCTCACAGCTCACAGATATATATATATATATATATATATATATATATATATATATATATATATATATATATATAGCCCGAAGGCTTGTTGCGGCGGGCAATCTGATCCATATACCTCACAGCTCACAGCTCAGCACTCAGGATCTATCTCAGTCACTAACCTCTCCAGCCCCTCGGGCTCATAGAATATCATAATAACCAACCCAAGCAGAAAATACAACAAGTATCAACAAGAAGTGAGAGGAAACAAAGATATAACACGCAAGTAAGACTGTGACTGAGTACAAGACAACAATTAGCAGTCAATTCAACAAGTATATGACCGCTGCGAGTCCCAACAGTGATATCATATGGCCTAAGTATGGTTTCTAACATGAAAGGTAGTCAATTGCTCAAAGACAAGGAGAACAAGTAATAACAATGGCTATTCGACTTTACAGTCTCACGGAACGGACCAAGTCACAATCCCTCACGGTACACGCTCGCACGCCTGTCACCTAGCATGTGCGTCGCCTCCAAATATTCACATTATACAAATTCTCGGGGTTTCATACCCTCAAAACCAGATTTAAGACTGTCACTTACCTCAAACCGAGAAAATATCTACTCCGAAATGCCTTTGCCTCTCAAATCGGTCTCCAAACGTCCCGATTCTAGCCACAAGTAGAACAATACACTCAATATAGGCTAAAGGGATCAATTCCACAAGAAAAGTACTAAGTTATAGCCAAAAATCCAAAATTGGCCTGAATTCGGCCCTCAGGCCCACGTCTCGAAATCCGACAAAAATCATAAAACCCAAAAGCCCATTCACTCACGAGTCTAACCATACCAAATTTACTCAAATTCGATAACAAAATCCCATTCAAAACCTCAAAATCCCAACTCAAGAGTTCTTCCTCTTTTTCCCCAATTTCTCACTCCAAATCACAAAATAGATGATAAAATTAAAGATAAAATCATGAAATTTAACCAAAACTAAGTAAGAATCACTTAACCCAATCAACTCCACGAAAATCCCTTCAAGAATCGCCCAATTTCATGTTCTCTAACTCAAAATATGCAAAATGGGTTCAAACCCTCATTTTTTGAATTAATACTGCCTGCCCAGATATCCTTCATTGCGATCGCGGAACATTCCTCGCGATCGCGAAGCACAACTAGGTTGCCCCACATTTTTACCCTACGCGAATGCGGAATCACCCCCGCGATCGCATCCTGCCTCACGTGATCGCATAGAGCATTGGCCATGCCTCCCCTCCTGCTCAAATCCTTCTACGCGAACTTAGCCACGCGTTCGCGAAGCACATCTTCGCACACATACGCGATCGCGTTCTTAACTCTGCGATCGCATAGAACAAACTCACCTCTGCCCCAAATAAGCTTACGCGATCGCGTTCCTACGATCGCGTATAAGGAAACCAGAACCTGCTGAAACCAGAACTTCAGTTATCAAGCCAAGTCCAAAAATGATCCGTTAAGCATCCGAAACTCACCTGAGGTCCCCGGGACCTCAACCAAACATACCAACCAATCCTAAAATACCATACGAACTTAGGCGAGCCTTCGAATCACTCAAAACAACATCAAAATACCAATTATACCCGGATTCAAGCCTAAAGAATTTCTAAACTTTTAAATTCCACAAACGACGCCGAAACCTATCAAACCACGTCCGATTGACCTCAAATTTTGTACACAAGTCATATTCAACATTACGGACTTATTCCAACTTTCAGAATCGGAATCCGACCCCGATATCAAAAAGTCAACCCCCGGTCAATCTTCCCAAAATTTGACTTTTGCCATTTCAAGCCTAAATTAGCTACAGACCTCAAATTCACAGTCTGGACATGCTCCTAAGTCCAAAATTACCCAACGGAGCTAACGAAACCGACGGAACTCCATTCCGGAGTCGTCGTCACACACTTCCGACTACGGTCAAAATTCTGAGACTTAAGCTTCCGTTTTAGGGACTAAGTGCCCCAAAACACTCCGAAACAAAAAACAAGACCTCCTGGAAAGTCAAATAAACAGAAACAGATACGGGGAAAACAGTAAATAGGGATCAGGGCTAATACACTCAAAACGACCGGGCGGGTCGTTATAACTTTCTCAAGCAAAAAACCAGTACTGGAAAGTACACTATAATGACGTTATAATTAATAAATAGGTACGTGCAATTACAATATAATTTAATTCGTAAGCTATTAATTGCTATCTTAATAATTACACAACCTTATAATCTATATCTATATCTACATATATATAATATAAAGCCAGGCATAGAAAAGGTGATGTGACACCTCTCTATGACCTCAATTCATATTTATCTTTTATCTCTTTTTTTTTTTGTTGAGTTTTTACTCTATTTTTTATCCTTATTTTTTAATTAAAGGATTAATTGTATTCTACCTTTATTAAGTTTGATTAAATAATGTAACATTAATCCATTTTAACTTAAGAGGCCATAAAGACCGTATTTAACTTTTTCAGTTGCAAGTTACAACTTCTTCCGATGAGTTTTGAAATGTAAAGGCTCACACTTAATTACAGAAATTGAAACGGTTTCTCATCATTAAACCTCACCACCACTATTTTCACAGACTCACTATATAGATATATCTAGCATTTGTACATCTCATGTTCATGGTACTGCTTCATTAACCTATCTCTTTAACAACTTCTGAAGAATCACGTACAAGCATTTGCAATGAAGAGATACTCAAGATACTTGCCGATCTCAACTCCTAATTTTGCCATTGATGAATGGTGTTGTCAGAAAGGAAATGAGAATCATCCTAAAAATATTTAGTAAGTTTATTTCTAATTTGTTTAAATTGTACCACATTTATTGCTTTATCGTAATATTACACCCATTTTTCTTTTTGTTGATTCTGAGATGGAAGTACAGTGTTCTCAATGCCCTATATGACGATTTTACGTCAAGAATCGATGAGGTTATTTGATTTACATACTCTTAACTCAATGATTCAATAATGAAACGTCCTTTTCTTTAAGCGATGGAAAGTTTTGAAGGGGAATCGAAAAAATAGAAAAGAAAATTTTGGAAGTTAACAATTTCAATTTAAACTTTAAGGAAAAGCTGCATTTCTTGACTTTAATGCCCCAAGCCTATAACTCCTCTATGTTACTATGATAGCTTCAAAATTATTTTATTTGCCTTTTGTGAGTGCATTGTTTTTGGAATTTTTGACATTTTTAAAATCTTATTAATGAACATGTTGATGAAGAATTGCCTAGTGGAGTGAATGTGACTATATAACGGGAAGTAGGGTCCTTCAACAAGTCTATGCAATCTTTCTTCACAGTTTTAGTTGGCATTTTGTTTTCAAATAATAAAAGTGAAATTGGGGGGAGGGGGGGGGTGGGGGGAATTATATATTCATAAGTTAAAAAGTATCAATTATAGGCCATTAACTTATTCTAATTATTCTGCTATTTCGTATTTATTTGATTTGGAAAATAGATGCTTGCAGGCTAATCTCATTTGTGCGATCCAAAGAACATGAATATATTTGGGCTGATAAGTTGAAGTAAGAAATATTTTGTCTTTCTATATATAAGAGGGCATAAACAAGGTGAGTTGACACTTTTTTTTGCCAAGAATCTTATTTATCTGTTTTATCCCTTTTTTGGCTTTTTCCCTTCATTCTTTTTACATAGTTTTTTTAATAATTGAAATTGATCATTTTCTATTCTATTTGTTACATCTTATTATGTTTATTTCAGTTACAGAAAGCTTCTCAACTATCTGCTGCCCCATTTTTCAGTTTCTAAAACCTTTAATTTCCAATATCTTTTCATTTTCTGTTATTAAATGAAGGAAATATGGTGATCTTGCAAACTATATTATGACACAAAGAAGAAATTGGGTATGACAATACGAAGATATCATTAGCTCTGAAAGGACCAAGAGTCCGGGAGGAAAAGAAGCCAACCATATGTTATTACCTCCTCCTCCTTTTCTTTTCCTCTTTAAACTTGCAGTTTTCAAAGTTCCTTCTTCCCGTAATTTCTTGCATTCTCACTTTTTTGTCACGATCTCTGTTATTGATTTTTTTCTTTTTGTGGCTAACTTTTTTTTTGTCTATAAAATGTTAAACAAAACATACAATGAGTGTTTTAAAAGGCGGGGTGTGAGTCGTGTTTTACCTAACATGGGGCGAGGTGTAAGCCCCGTGACACGGGGCGTAAGTCCCATGAATCTTTAATTTATAATTAATAAAATAAACTTAAAATTATTTTTAAATCTAAAAATTACATAATTATTTTAGAAAATTCATACAAATCACAAAAAATAGACAATTATTATAATTATATGAACTAACAATAAAAAATATACTAAAGGCAACGGCTTGCATTTCTTCCAAAGTAGCATTCGGCAAGGTTTTAACTTTTTGAAGCTTTACTAATGCTTTGTTGCATTCATCGACCACTTCATCTGGCACTGTAGCCTGTAGGACAAGGCTTTATTCCTTTATGGGTGCCTGCTACCACTTGATCGTGCTACATCGTTGATTACAAAAATCGAAAGAACTTTTCATCCGGATTCATGATTGTGTATTTCCAAGCAAAATCTTTTTTGCTCACTATTTTAGAGCCCTCTTCATCTAATGTCAACTATGACCTGCCAATATAAAGTTTATAGTTACCTGCAAGTTTTAGTAATGAAAGAGTTATAGTTACTACTCTATAGTCTATATTTTGTATTATCCATCAATCACTTAAATTTATTACTTCTCTAGAAAGGAAAAAATTAATTTTAACAAGTTCACTGTACCGTCTAGATCTTCTTTAGTTTCTTACTTTCTTAAACAAATCATGTAGATTACCTTAGTTCCAGAGGCGGAGCTAGCCTTACAGGTGCGGGTTCGAGCGAACTCAATTATTTTTGCTTAAACACTGTATTTTTATTAAGAAATTCATTAAATATGTAAAAAATATTTAATTGCAAACCCAGTAATTAAGACGATCTATGGGTTCCGAAGCAAATTCAGAATCCATAAACTTTAAATCCTGGTTCCGCCTCTACTTAGTTCCTCTGTCCTTTCCTTAACAGTTGGTTATCATTTTTCAAGAAGAAAGTCAGAAACTATAAGTGCATGTTGATAATCGCACAATAAACATACAAAATGCAGAAATTTTTAGAATATAGCAACAACAACAAACAAAAACCAAAAGTAGCAAGAGATACCTGTTATAATTTTCGGAGTTAGAGTGATTAGTGAAGTAAAAAGCTCCAGGAGTTGAGGAGAAAGCTCAGAGTTCTATCTATGGACTATGACTGTGGACGATTCTTCACTGTCTAACGAGGTTAGGGCTTTTTTTTTTAATGGGGTGGGGAAAGATTTGGGGTAAAACGAAAAAGAGTTCTAAAAATATAAGGGCAATTGTCAAAATCCAAAGAGAAAACTACCCGGCTAAGCACTTTCTAAAATTATTTAAGAAAATAATATCACTTCTTGTTTATTCCATAAATAACATATTTGTTTTTACATAATTAGCATATTGTAAAATTATGGTGGAAACTTGATTTTGAAATATTGATTTACCCGTATTTGCTACCACTTATAAAAATCCAAAGAGAAAACTACCCGGCTAAGCACTTTCTAAAATTATTTAAGAAAATAATATCACTTCTTGTTTATTCCATAAATAACATATTTGTTTTTACATAATTAGCATATTGTAAAATTATGGGCACATTTCATTAGTCAACACATGGAACGGAATTAATTTTTATTTTCACACTCTCTCTCCTCTCACCTTCTACTCTAAATTTCTAAATTTCACCTTATAATTCATCTTATACACGTGTTTATTTATAATTTTGACACCATACATTCAAATCAAAGATTTGAATTAAGCATAAAACTCCTCTTCGGTCTATAAGGGTTTCAACCTATAGAAAACTCCTCTCTAGCAACTACTTCGGGTTATCTCTTACTAACTTCAAATTTTTATTCATTTACCAATTTAAATATACCTGATATATTTCAAGGTATATTATTGTTGTTGATGAGATTATATAGAAACCACATACATACGGTAAATTTTTTCACCATATATACTAGAACATACTGATTTATACCGTATAAATAACATATATATCCTTAAAATATTTTATTATATATTAACCATATGTATAAATAGTTTATAATGTATATATACCACATATATACCTTACATATCTTTTTAAAAAATATACAAGATGATATATAATTTAATATGCAACTGTTTAATATAAAATATGTTGATATATATGGGATATCACATATATTAGTGTACGAGACTAAAAAATAAGATACTTGTATCCTATCAAGTTAATATATGGGATTATACGTTAATATTCTTAGGATACAATTATCTTTTCTTAATTGTATTTTATTTGTAAAACATATTTGGAAGATAATATTTTGAGCTAAAAAATAGGAAAGAAAAGATTGGAGTTGTTATACCTGATTCCCTCCTTTGATTTAGGAATCTATTATGGTGTTGTCTATATTAGTTGACATAATAAATGCCTAACGTTCCAGAATGACATTAAGTTGCTGCCATTTTTGTTAATTATGACATACTGCTATGATTATGTTAAATTTTCTAGAATAGTGCCTACTTATGTTTTTTCCCCAAATCCCAAAGGTAGTCAGTCATATCTGAATTTTATCTCATAAAATCACTTTAATTATCATATATTTCTTGAGTTATTTTATGTCCTTAAGAATATTTTACATGTCAAATGTTGCTAGTCGTTTATGTAATGACCCGATCAGTCGTTTTGAGAATTTAAGTCTCGTTCGGCGGCATAAGGCCCTGACCAGCTTCGTATTATGTGTATTGACTTGTGTGTTTGGTTGAATTCATTTACCGAATGGGTCGGAGTGATTTGGGACACTTACTCCCTAAAATGGAAGCTTAAGCCTTAGGATTTTGACCGTAATCGGAACTATGTGAAGACGACTCCGGAATGGACTTTCGTCGGTTCCGTTAGCTCCGTTGGGTGATTTTGGACTTAGGGGCATGTCCGGATTGTGTTTTAAAGGTTTGTAGCTCATTTAGGCTTGACATGGCGAAAGTCGAATTTTTAGAGATTTTGACCGGTAGTGGACTTTTTGATATCGGGGTCGGAATCCAATTTCGAATGTTGGAATAGGTCTGTAATGTTGAATATGTCTTGTGTGCAAAATTTTGGGTCAATCGGACGCGGTTTGATAGGTTTCATCATCGGTTGTAGAAATTTGAAGTTTCAAGTTCATTAAATTTGAATTGGAGGGTGATTCGTATTTTACAGAAATTCTTTCTAAAACATATAAGTATCAAATGGTTTCAACAAAGTATGCAACTTTACAGTTGCTACGGGATGGACCAAGTCACAAATCCCCAATAGTGCACGCCCACACGCCTGTCACCTAGCATATGCGTCACTAAAAATAGTAGAATGATACAAAATCTGGTGTTTCATACCCTCAGGACTAGATTTACAATCGTTACTTACCTCAAAACGTGAAACTTTTTACTCTGCTATACCTTTGCCTCGCAAATCGGCCTCCGAATGCCTCGAATCTAGTCACAAATAATTCATTTCAGTCAATATAATTTATTGGAATTAATTCCATAAGAAAATACTAATGTTTCATAAAAATCCGAAATTTAGCTCAAAAATCGCCTGTGGGGCCCATGTCTTGGAACCCGACAAAAGTTACAAAATTCGAAAGCTCATTCAACCACGAGTCTACCTATACCAATTTTACCAAAATCCGACCTCAACTCGACCCTCAAATCTACAAAACTTATTTCCAAATTTCTAAGTTTAAATCTCCAATTTACACCTCAAAATCATGTAATCTAATCGGATTATTTGATGATAATTCAATATTATGGAGTAGAAATGATCACAAGGGACTTACCTCAAGTTTTCCTTTAAAATATATCAAAAATTGCCTCTGCTCAAGCTCCAATTTGTCAAAAATGGCAAATGGGACGAAGTCCCTGTTTTTATAATTCTGCCCAGACAACCTCGGTTCTGCCTCGATCTTGGCCTCCGATGAGGGCTCGACTAAGTTCGTATGGTGTTATAGGACTGGTTGGTATGTTTGGTTGAGTTTTCAGGGGCCTCGGGTGAGTTTCGGATGCTTAACGGATCGAAATTTGGACTTGTGTAATTGCTGAAGCTTTCAAGCTTCTAGTGTAATCGCACCTGCGGTAGGGTGGCCGCATGTGTGGACACGCACGTGCGAAAGGCCAAGTGCAGAAGCGGGATTGAGGAGATGGCCAGGGGTCGCAGGTGCGAGGGAAGTTCCTCATCTGCGAGTCCACAGATGCGCTTGAAGTTTCGCAGATGCGGAGAGTGAGCTAGAGGGGTAGTCCGCAGAAGCGGACATTTGTTCGCAGGCGCGTACCCATAGGTGTGGCCATTTGATCACAGAAGCAGACCCAGGCGTGTAATTCAAGTCCGCACCTGCGATGGATTTTTTGCAGGTGCGACTATGGGTCCGCAGGTGCGAGATCGCTGGGCAAAAAAGAGGAAATTTCGAGGGTTTGGTCTCATTTTCATTTTGAGACTTCGAGAGCTTGGATTTGGGAGATAATTTAGGAGATTTTCAGAGGAAGCTTTTGGGTAACGATTCTTAACTCAATTATGATTATATTCCACTAATCTATAGTTGATTTCATCATTTAATTAAGGAATTTGGTTGAGAAATTTGGAAAAATAAACGGAGAAGTTCTTCAACTAAGTTTTTGAGTTTTGATTGGGATTTTGATATCGGATTCGGATAATTTGGGTACGAGTGAACTCGTGGTTGATTGGGTGTTCGTATTTTACGACTTTTACCTTATTCCGAGACGTGGGCCCTGGTAGCCTTTTTGGGCAGAATTTTTAATTTCTTTGCTAAAGTTATAGATTTATTATTTAAATTAGTTTCTCGTAGTTTTATTCATGATATGCAATTGTGTTTGGCTAGATTTGGGCCATTCAGAGCCGGATAATCGAGGAAATGGCATTCTTACTGATTGATTAAGCTTGGTTCGAGGTAAGTATCTTGCCAAACTTCGTGTGGGGGAACTACTCCTTAGGATTTGAGTCTTCTATGCTAATTGTAGTTCGTGTAAGCGAGGTGACGAGTACGTGCTCAGACTTATTTGTGAAAAGTTGGCCTTTTAGGGTTCTTAGGTCCTTGTATTCACTGATTATGCAGTTGTTATGTTATGAATACGTTCTCTTAATTACCAGTTTCACCTCTACCTGCTTTAATTAGAATTAATTGCTTAATGATCTGCCCTTGATGCTTATTTGAGTCATCTGTGCCTTAACTGAAATGGTTATCTCTTTTATTGCCATGTTATTTTTCTCCTAACTGCTTAACCATATTTTCAATGCCATCCCATATATGTCGTAACTACTTACCCATTGAGGAACACAATGAACAAACCCGAGCTCTCTGGATGATTGGCCAAATGGGCCATTGAAATTAGCGGGTACGATATTGAACATTGACCGCGGACCGCCATCAAAACTCAAATTTTGGCAGATTTCGTGGCCAACTTCACGCAGGCCTTAATACCCGAAGTCGAAAAGGAATTGCTGCTAACCTCGGGGACTTCCTCGGGGAACTGGACCCTCTTTACGGACGGTGCCTCAAACGCAAATGGGTCAGCATCGTGTTGAAGCCACCCACGGGTAACGTAGTTAGGAAATCTATTAGAATTGTGAAATTGACTAACAATGAGGCCGAGTATGAGTCCATGATTATCTCTTTTGTAATTGTTCATCCTTAATTGAGGCTATGATTATATTTCTGCTGCTTATCCCTAATTGAATTTGTTGTATCTCTTTCTTAATTGCTAACCTTAAAAGAAGTTAGATATCCTATATTTTAGTTGACTTGTCCTTATTTGAAATTATTCGCCTTGTGTTAGCTCCCTTGCTGTCGAACTGTACATCGTGGATCGTTGTTACATAATATTTTCTTTCTTGTTGAGTTGTTCTTATTATGACTAGCATTCTCTATTGTGGCCACTTCTCGTGAATAAATTCCTCCGTTCCTTTGAGTTCTGGAATTTCTAAGTTGATTTATTTGTTGTACCCTTGTATTAGTGTTATTGTTGATGTTGTACTTGTTGTTCTTGCATATTTACTTTGGGACTATGAGGCGGTGCCTCGGAAGATCCTCCTATTTTGCATATTTACTTTGGGACTACGAGGCGGTACCTCGGGAGATTTTCCTGTCTTGCATATTTACTTTTGGGACTACGAGACGGTATCTCGGGAGTGCCCTTTGTTGACATCTCTTTGTTATGGGGTTACACGAGATTTTTGCCGTGCTATTATTACTATTCATATTTACACATGCGGTGTGACAAGGCGGGATATATATATATATGGATTGCGCATGTTGCGAGACAAGATGAGAATATTATTATGCACATGTGGCGAGACAAGGCGGGCATTTACTTTATTATTGCACACGTGGCAAGACAAGGTGGGCTATGTCAGGGATTGATTTGTGATGATTTGTGATGGCCTGGGGGAATTCTTGTTGTTGATATTTGTGTAGTGGTACACTTACCTGTGTGAGCTTTATCTTGTGAATGTTGTGAGAAAATATTCTACGTGTTGTCCGTTCTTTTCCTTATGCTCACTAGCTGGTATGAACTATGTTAGGACACTTACACAAGAATACACGTAGTTAAGTACTTTTATCGGGTAGGAGGTTTTCTTGATATTGTTTAATATAAATGCACACCCTTGCTTACTTGCCTTCTATGTGAGAATGACTCTATTTGGCACGCGAGTTGTTAGTGCGGTTATGAGGTGTAATCAGGGCACATGATGCCAAGTGTTAGGGTTCAGGTATTGAGACCTATGAGTTTTGATTGTCCAAGGTTCGGTACCTCGTGGAGTTTATTGACTAAAACCCGGTGTGAAAGCTGTCGTATTGTTGAGTTGTTACTTGTCCTTTCTTTATCTATGATTATCGGACTTAGGCTGTGTTTCCGTTCATTATTCTATGTCATTATTATGGTGTTCCGCTGATAGTTGTTGTTTTCCTTTTTTATTGCAATTACCGTATTAATTGCCACTTCGCGTAGTCTTTATGTAGATATCATACTCTGTTATTTCTATACTTATACTTGTTCAGGTTATTTAGTCCAGTAGGTGTCTTGACTGTACCTCGTCACTACTCCACTGAGGTTAGTCTTGATACTTGCTGGGTACCGCCGTGGTGTACTCATACTACACTTCTACATATTTTTGTGCAGATCCAGGTATTTTCGAAATCAGTTGATCATTAGCTAGTTGTGCGAGTTGTTGCTGTGGAGACTCAAGGTAAACCTGCTGCTGCGTTCGCAGGTTTCGGAGTCACCTTCTGATTTATATTCACATTGTTTACTTTATTTCAAACAGTTGTATTTAGAAAATTGTAACAAACTCCGTAGAGCTTATGACTTGTACTACCGGTTTTGGAAATTGTAAATTTTATAGAGATTTCTATTTCAAAAATTATTAGATGTTATTTATTATTGTTGTCATTCAGTAAATGTTAGGCTTACCTAGTCCTTAAAACTAGGTGCCATCACGATATCCAACGAAGTGGAAATTAGGTCGTGACAGTTTAGTTGTCACTTTCTTATTAGTAGTTTTTTTTAATTTCTTCCTTTCACAAAAAAAATCAAAGTATCATTTTGAAAATTTAATGATAACATCTTTATGCTTGCGCGAATTTCACTAGTTATATAGTAATTTTGAACACACCCTAATTACTACTGTAAATGACCTAAGAAATTTCAAGAGAATATCTTTTCCTTTAACTACTTAATCAACAATAGTGCCAAAATAGTGAAGCCGATTCAAGTTCGCACTATAAAGTTGGGGAAATAATTGAAGTCTGGTTCAGAGCAAAGCATTGGATGCCTTCCATTACCATGATATTGTCACCAGTATTAATGATATGTCCTTTTCATCCCTAAAGGAAAAAAAAAACAAACAAGGACTGTGAAAGACTTCTCAATTTCAAATATCTACGAACTGGGTCATTCATTTCATTAAAGTCGAAGATCAGCGACTTTTGTATTTCCCAAATCATGTAACTTCCATACCACGATACTGCTAAATCCTTTACTAGCTCGTAGAGCTTATGACCAAGTGTTTGTTACGACTTACTAGGTGTAAATTTTTTACTTTCTCATTAAAAGGTCACTAGAATCTTCAAAACAATTATGCTAAAAGCAAATATTAGGTATAGTATCATCAGCGACATATAAATGGGAATAGTTATGACAGCACAGAGTGAAATATTGTTGTAATCCAATAGTATGTAGGTTGTGGTTATTGCACGATGCATGAAAAAAGTGTAATGCCCTACTTCCCTAACTTTTAAATACATATTGCTTAATAATAGTAAGCAGCAACTACAATGATTAGAAAGCAAAAAGAGTAAAGGAAAAAGAGACTTAGTGGGATCGAAGACTAAGGGAATTAGAGGGGTAAATTTTTTTTTTTTTTTTTTTGCGGTGAAAAGGGTTGACAAAGGTCTTTGTCTGAAAAAATAAAGAGGGAAAAATGAAGTTTAGCAAGAAAACCAAAGCAATTTAATTGCTTTAGGAGTTAGGCAACACAGAGAACGTAGAAAGCCATAAAAAAATCAAGGTTTTGCAATTTGCCATTCTTGAAACCCAGGTATTCAATTCTTTCAAATTTCCTATGGTTATTATGGCTAGGTGAAAATTTAGTCAAAACCCTTAAGTTCTCATTCTATGAAATTATTTTTATACGTAAGTTTAAGTATTCATTGAAATAAATTGATAGAGCTTTTGAAGTTTATATTTTCTAGTCATGGGAGAGAAGTTTTCTTTGCCCATATGATAAAAGTTTATCTTTTAGTTAGTGCTAAAATTAAGTGAGAGATTCTTCCATATCTAGTATTTAATTGTAGAATATATAATTAATGTTATGGGTCTAGAACCAAGGATTTATAATGAGCTCACTTTATCTTTTTGTAAAATCGGTTTACTTGAATTCATGGCCTCGTCATCTATATACCTTTGTGGAAGAATGAAAATATTTAGTTGAAAACTTTACTTGAATCAGTGATGTGAGAGTTTCTAGATTTATAGCTAAGTAACAACAAGTAAGACGTAATAGCTTATGAATTGACATGGTTAAACCTATTATTATAGATTTTGCATTGTCGAATACTCGAAAAAACTTGAAGAGATAAATTGCAGCTAAAATTTTAAGGTGAGTTGAGGTTTACTTTCCTAGAAGGGAATTCCATTATAACCCTTGTGCTCCATATGTTAGCTAAAGCTAAGTCACGTCTTCTCGTGATCCAATGCTCAGTTCACTTATTCTTTTTCAGTACGACATTATATGTGACATGAATACATGCTTATGTGTATTACTAATTGTTATGTGACTTTAATTGTGATATTCACATTCAGTAAGGAGAAGTGGCCAACTTCCCTAGCGTGAGTGCCATGATGTCAGGATTACCTACCCCACGCTCACAGGTGCCAACTGTTTGTTGGGGAGATATGTCGACACTCCCCCGTACGTGTTCCCAGATGCTCACGTGGGCCATTATACGTAACAATTAACTTTGCAAAGTTATATCTTAAAATATATATAACTTAGTTTCTATTTCAGATATCAATTATGGGCTCAATTTCTACGTTAAGTTTCAGTTTTAACTTATAGTTTAGCTTACAATTTAGCTTACAGCTTCCAGATTATTAGTTGGTTATAAAATTTTATATGATTTATATGATTTTTCGTATATCCCTTTTCTTTTTTATATTTTTCAGAAGGTCTCGCTCCGCCTTTTTAGAAGGTAGCTTATTGTCACGCCCCGAACCTAGGAGCGAGACAAGCACCCCGTGCCTCACCTAACCTGGCGTACCAAATTGCGACCAAGGGACTCTGAACACATAATGTCATACTTTGGCCATTGGGCCACCTTGCAAGACAATTTGCGAAGCAAAATATAAAACTGAATGGAAACTAGCACTAACTAAATATCAATATAAAGCTAGGCCGACAAGGCCGTCATAGCTACTACAGCTGACAAACCACCAATTTATACAAACCCAACATACTGCACTAACCAACAGGATATGCCTACAAGCCTCTACTGATAGATGTACTGTGATCGGAACAGGGCCCCGACCTACCCATAACATATATACAGATATACATAAGATGTACACAAAACTCTAGTCCTGGCAACTCCGAAAGACGTGGAGCTTACCGATCAGGCGGAACTCGGAAAACACCTACTGAGGAGGTCTACCCGTCTGTCTGTCTGAACCTGCACGCATGAAATGCAGCGCCCCCAAAAAGGGACGTCAGTACGAAATAATGTACCGAGTATGTAAGGCAATAAAATAACTGAAATCTGAAACTGAACTGATAATATGATAACTGAAATTAAGTGGGAGTCAAAGATGATCTGGAGATATACTTACCTGCTGATACTGACTCAACTCCTTCAATATAGTAAGTAAAATAATTGTACGGCCTTATAAGGCTCGGTATATATAACTGCTCTGCCATAGTAGGCTCGCTTATAGGCGCTCGGCCATACTAGGCTATGTATCTCGACCATGCTGGGCTCGCTCATAGGCGCTCGGCCACAGTAGGCTCGGTATATAACTTTCCATCTGATCAGAGGTTGCCCAATAGGGGCCTGCCCATCGATTATAGCTCGATGGTAATGAAAATACTGTAATACTGTATATATAGGCTTGCTGCTCTCTTGACTGAAAGAAGACAATACTAAAATTGAATATAGAGTCTCGATAAGGAATAATATTGTAACTTATGAGACTAGAATAGTGTGAATAAATTCATGAATATGAACTTCTCTTTTTGTCTCATTACTAACACATGTAGCTACGAGATCATGCCAAAATGAAGGAAGGCTTAGCCTTAACATACCTTATCACAATCTTTTCAATCACCAAGTTGAACTCACCTCTTCGCACCTTAATCTACAAGAATGATAATAATACTATCGTTAAGTTACGAAAGGTACAACTATCGCACAACGAACGACAAACCTATTTTGTATTAAAACGGGCAGCATCTCCCCTATAATATGCCCTTCCTCCAACTTCAAGATAACACCAACAATACAAGGACAGAACAATAACAACATATATACATCATTTTCCAGCCCTATATACACCATCAAATACTACAAAACAGCCCAACACACCCCAATCTCTTCGTACACAAAACGACCACCGTAGTAGTGTCAAACGACCCGAAAATGTTATGACGAACGACCAGCCAACCACCCTACATTTATATGGTGTTTATAAACCCCCTTCCTCCTCCAAAACTCCACAAAATAGTAATAAAACACGCAGCCCAACAGCAACACAAAACAGTCCACAAAACAGTCCGCTACAAGTGAATAACTCGAACTCACGGCTTCCGATCACCGTCCCGTGAGTTCTTACAAGTATAGAACGACTTACCATGAATTTACAGCTGAAAAATGGATGAAAGAGAGCAGTAAACTCACCTTATTTGTTGGATAACTCA
This sequence comes from Nicotiana tomentosiformis, assembly GCF_000390325.3. Classification (NCBI taxonomy): domain Eukaryota; kingdom Viridiplantae; phylum Streptophyta; class Magnoliopsida; order Solanales; family Solanaceae; genus Nicotiana; species Nicotiana tomentosiformis. The sequence goes on along the minus strand of NC_090814.1, from coordinate 16,698,333 downwards.
GCTCCTATCTTGGTTCTTCAAACTCTAAGTTTTACCTCCAATTGGAACTTGAAAGGGAGAGAAAATCAATTAGGGTTTATGGGAAATTTTTGGGAGGATTCTTTGCAGAGCTTATGTCTGGTTATTATGCTCTATTTTAAGTCTAATATAAGAAGAAAATAGGCCCTTAAAAGGCCTCTTTGGACGACCCGAAATGGCCCATTTTTGGGCTTTCATTTAAGCAAGTAGGTGACACACCTACTTGTCACCTAGCAGCTTGCGCAGTATCGCAAAAATGCACATATCTCTCTACTCCGATGTCGTATTGACAAATGGTTTAATGCGTTGGAAAATAGACTCATAGATCTTTAATTTGATGTGTGGAACACACCATAACTCTAAGTATATTGGGAGAAAATTGCAGTTACATTTGACCCAAAGTTTCAGTAAAACTTATGAATGTAACTTGTGATGACTTTCATCGACTTTTGTTCCACAACTCGCTTGACTTAAAAACATAACACACGGATGTAATACGACTAATATAAATCATAACATAATCTCTTTATCATGTTAATCACCCTAGTCTCACCCCAAAGGTACATGTTATAACATTCCCAACTTGTCGACTTTCGATGAAACATTGTTTTATTTAATTGCTTTAGCTTCTGAACTGTCCAACCCTCTTTATACTTGTTGTTCATGATCTTCAATATTTGTAACCTCAGAGGTAACATGATTAACTTACTTTATATACTTTTAAATATTATCTCATTTTTTTGTCCTACATTAGTTTGCTTACGACGCATTTTTACATACGAAAATATAGGGTGTAACACTTATGAGGGCCTACTACATCGTGTGGCAGGTATTGAGGACGCAGGTAACGAGGCACGTGGCTAAAGGAGATATTCTAGTTTCAGTTTACAGACTTCGTTGATTCATCCCAATGGTAGTGGACCCTTTTCAGACTATTATTTATAACTTTTTTTTTACGTTTATTTTATTTCCGGGGAATGTTACATCCCATATTTTCGTACGTGAGAGTACATCATAATACAATTGATGTAAGCTCAGAAATGAGATCATTTTTGAAAGTACATATGGTAAGTTAATCATATTACCTTGGAGGTTACATATCTTTAAGATCATAGATAATAAGTACCAAGTGGGTTGAAATACTTAGAAGCTAAGCAAACTGAAGAAAATAAGTTTCGTCAAATGTCGACAAGTTGGGAATGTTATAACATGTACTTTTGTGGTGATACTAGGGTTCTTACCATGATAAGGAGGTTATGTTATGAGTTATTTTAGTCGTATGATAGTCGTGTATTACATTTTGAAGTCAAGCGAGTTGTGAAACAAAAGTTGGCAAATGTCATGACAAGTTACGTTCATAAATATACTGATCATCAGGTCAAATGTAGCGGAGCGTTTCTCCCAATATAATTGGAATTACGGGATGATCCACATATAATATTGAATATCTACGAGTCTATTTTCTAACTCATTAAACCGTTTGTCTATACGACATCGGAGTAGAAAGATATTTGCAGTTTCGCGAGACTATGCCGACTGCATAGGTGACAAGTAGGTATATCGCTAAAGCTTTGTGAGCAATACATTTTGTGTGTTATATGAGGTATTTTTGGGACAGATTATATACCAAATTGAAGGTCGTGGAATGTAGTTTCCAACGCTCTTAACCGTTTATTCATACGACATCCGAATAAAAATATATAAGCATCGGAAGATGGGCCAATGAGAGAGTGTCAAGCTAGCACCTCTTTGACTTTTCCAAACTTGATATATATAGGTCTTAGGCCGTGTTTATCTTCATTTTGACATAGAACCCGACCTGAGAACATCCATAAACATATCCATAAGCTCTCTTCTAGGTTTTCAAAGGATATTAACATCCCGGGTATGAAATCAAGAAGCGATAACATTAGAACGATCCATACGACGTAAGTATCACTATATCGCCTCTCTTTTTCTTTGTAGTGAGAGTTTTGGAAGGTACTTCATAGTTAATAAAACATCTAATTTCTGTATTTATGCTTTTAAATATCAAGGAAGGTTGATAATTTCATTTTCTAATATATAGAGTTCATAGGAAGGTGATCGGAAGCTGTGAGTTTAATTTATTTCACTTTTAGTGGATTATTTTGTAGTCCACTAGTGTTGACCTATTGTGCTGCTGATTTATGGAGTTTGGACAGATGAAGGGCGTGGAGAAATGCCACATATGATAGGGTAGTAGGCTGGTTGCTCGTCATTGCAATTTCACGTTAATTCATAACTTATTAATTGGGCGTGTTATGGTATATTTGGGGGTTTTGTTGTATTGAAGGTCCCGAATTGTAGTTGGGTTATTTTTGAGTTGCTAATTTTATTGTATTTGTATCTCGCCTATAGTAGGCTTGAGGGAGCAGTGAAATCAGGGGAAATGCTGCCCGTTTTATTTTAGAATCGAGTTATCGTTTGAGATACATGATATACTCGCCATCTAAGTTGTACATGTATTTCTTTGCTATAGGGTTGGCGCGCTAGTTGTCGTAAGACTTAAGGTATGTTAAGGCTATCCCTTCTTTCCTATTGGCATGATCCATATGATACAAATGAAACGAGCAAGCACACAACTTTCATAAATGATTCTATTCTTAAAAGTACTAGGGGTTCCTATGTTCTTGATTCCCCATGTGTCCTATTATTCTATCGTCTGTTCATGGGTCTAAGAAAATATATAAGTTGATAAAGTTTATTTCAAGATATTAATCGAAGGCATAATGATTTTATGACATTCCGATAGATCTTATTGTCTTACTTCTCATGCATTGCATTCATTTATACATGTACATTGAACCATGACCAGATGGCGTTATATTTGCCTATATTATATGTATTTGGGGTATGGGGAAATTTTATGGCGTTATATACGCACCACCACCTAATCAGCTGGTATACGTTGATGATTTCACCCACAATGGATGAGATGATATGATAGGATGCCCTCAGAGGCTTGATGATGTTATGTACGCATATACCTATGCATGGTATGACATTTATACACACATGCATGACATTGTAAATTTTTCATGATTCACAGAGCTATTTAGAATTACAGGTTGAGTTCTTTACTCCGTGTTTCTCTCATGTCTTTTATATACTACTTTCATGCCTTACATACTCCGTACTTTACTTGTATTGATGTCCCTTTTGCCTGGGCACGCTGTGTTACATGCCCGCAGGTCCCGATAGACAGGTTGAGAGTTCTCCTAGTAGGCTATCAGCTCAGCGGAAGGTGTCTGTGCACTCCACTTGCTCCGGAGTTGCCTATTTGGTATGTATGATTTGGACATGTATTTATTGGTGTGGCGGGGCCATGTCTCGACATTTATGACATTTATGTACTCTTTGAGGCTTGTAGACAGATGTCATGTATATGAATAATTGTATGGCCTTATTGGTCTATATTTTGAGTATACAAATGATCATGTCGGCCTTATAGGCCCGTATGTCATGTTGGGTCATCCTATGTCTAGTATTCCCTTATGCTTTATTCCCGTTATCCCATGACGGCCCTTCTGGATCACTTACCCATGACGGTATGATAAGAAAGATATATTACATTGGTACTCGGTTGTGTAATACACCGGGTGCCCGTCGCGGCCCTGCGGTTTGGGTCGTGATAAAAGTGGTATCAGAGCAGTTCTGTCATAGGGAGTCTACAAACTGTGTCTAGTAGAGTCTTGTTTATGGGTGTGTTGTGCACCACACTTATTAGCAGGAGGCTACAGGTCATTTACGATTGTCACTATTTCTTCTTAATCTAGATCGTGTGGTAGAGCTCAGTTGTAAGAATTCAAACTCCTTAATTCTATTTTATTCTTAATACAATGATACTTACATCCAGAAAGACAGTTGGTATGAGATTGAATGTGGCTGTGGAAGAGTTGAGTCAGAGGAACTCAATTTTGCATCATCCTTATGATGAGTAAATGTAAGGTCTTCAGCAGATCATGCGTGTACTAAGATGCGTAAGCTTCTTGATAAGGAACCCTAAGGCATGAATATTTATCCACCCCTATGGTAAAATCCAACGAGAGAATCATATGGTATATACAAGTTGCAGCAAGTAAACGAAGCAAGGCAAAGAAGGGTACGAGGTACCTAGTTAATGAAGATTATCAGTATTTACAATTCAGGCAGAGAAATATAAGTATTCTGATTTACTTTCAACAGTAACAGAGATATATACACTTGATAATACCCATCTCAGTTATGCCCTATGGGAGCTAACATATATAATTTAAGAGAAGGATGGGATATCAGGATCCAGTTGGGGACAGAGTAACCCAAAATTGTGGATGGATTGTTATCATTAGCTCACATTTACGAAGGATATTGCAAACGTGGTAATAGTTCTCCTTGTGAGACACCCAGATGGTGCACTCTAGAATAATACAATCAAATATGAATACTAGAATGTTCAGAAATTTCAGAAGATAGGCAGTGGAATCCTAGAAGGGATAAATATTTACCTTAGTATGACTCCCGTCCCTAGAAAAGAAAGGGAGGGAGAATGTTAGGCGTCCCGAAGAGCCAGTGAGATAAAGCAAGGAGAGCTAAAAGTGAAAGAATGTTTTGTTGAAGTTTACAAAATAAAGGGATAGACAGAAATATTAGCTGGAGAGTAAGAAGATCGTAAATGAAGTATTATGAGTAAGATATGATAAATGGGTGATAACGGTAAATCAAAATATGACAGAATAACAGAGTCCATAGTCAAGTGAAGGAAAAGACAATAGGTAACAGGCCTTGAGACAATAAAAGAGTATAAGCCATAAAGTCATGTCCCCATTTCGAGAAATGAGTTGGTGACTTGTACGTGATTACCAGTAGGAAAAGTTAGACCCCCGGAGTAATAGAAATTATTATGGGCTAGTGAATAAGATAAACTGAACATGAATTCGGGATTAAAGGATTTGATAATAGTCGACATCGTGAAGATTTTAGAGATCATGTTCCGACAATAATAGAATGGACAACAAAAGAATAACCTTTAAAGGTCATTCAGGAAAACGCTTCCCTAAAGCAAGAACTGTGGGCAGAGTTAAGCTTAAGGGACTAAGTGTGCGAGTTACACTAGGTGTCACCTTTGTACAAGATATGATGTCGTAACCCTTGAGAAATATTCAAATAGGAGTTGGGGTAATTATAGGTACCGTATAAGTATTATGGAAATAAAATAAAGTGCCACTGGGAAGACAATCAAAAATTTCAGTTCAGAAGCAACCCTATGAGCACAAGGGCGCGGAGGTAAGTAACGAAGGATAATTATAGGCGAGTAAGAATATCAAAAATTCTTTCGAGTATACGATGTAATAAGCTTGCAGCTTTATAGGAGTAAAATGGTCCCCCCAAGTCTACAAAGAAAGACTAGCTGAGGAAGTAAGGAAGAAGGCTTCAACTTAAGCATAGTGACATAAAGAAAAAAATAGTCTTGTAATAACAATCTCACTACAACATTGTATGTACTCCATAAGAAAGTGGCACCTATCGTGGCTAATGAACGGGAAGAAGAAAAAAAATCAAAAGCTGATATTTGAGATCATATGAGTTACAGGAAATTCCAGTATTTGTGGGCAATGAGATAAGCCATGTATTCATGCAACAAGTGGCAGAACGACCATGAAAAGTAATTGCTTATGTTTAAAGGCAACTGATAAGGCACAAAAGAAAATCTATGGTGCTAGCAATTTAAAGGAAGATTGTGAGTAGTATGAATAGATATGTGTAGGTCGCAAGCTAAAGTATCGTAGAGAGACAAGGGTTTAGGTAGATACGAGTAAGGATAAGTAAAGATAAGTGAGAAGTTGACAAGAATAGGTAAGGCCTCGGGATTAAGCCATCAAAACAAGAGAGCTGATGGTTTTCGAAAGTTATAGAAAGCTCAATATAAATTGAATTAACTCGGAGGAGTCTAAAACTAGGTGCATTTAGAAGAGATGAAATGCTGCCCTGGTAATAAAATAAGGGTGTAATTGTGATTGATAAGAGGATGACGTCTATTTCATGAATTGCACGGGATTAGAATATCCCCATAAGATGAATCACATTGGGATGCCATGAAATACGGTTATTGAAGTATAGTATTTTCCCTAGGTGGATTAGGCAAATCACTTCAGATGTTCCCCGATGAGACGTGAGTCCTAGTGACAGTGTATTACGTAAGAGGTTTCAAGTTATCAGTGGTAGATTATGGATCAAGATTAAGGTGAATCACCAATAGATGGATAAAAGTTACAAAGTATAAGATGAGATTAGGCCGTCATTCTTAAGATGAAAAGTAATGAGGAAGCACTAAAGGACTTAGATTTATACATATAGATAAGCACCGAGAGAGTAACCTAGAGTTAGGTAGCAGACCCCGATAATAATAAATCGAAATAAGAGTTATGGTATAGTATGACCTACCTAGTTGTAGTAAAGACATAAGCATGGATAACCGAGGCTATGAAACAAGATATAGCAATAGTCGTAAGTTCAATAAAGTACCGAGTGAAGAACTTCAATACACCTATAGATTCCCAGAGGGCAGCTTTTCATAGTTCTGTATATGTTCACAAAGTGAGGCCTAGAGATTGGCTAAAAGCCGGATGAAAAATGAGAGAAGAGTCGCATAGGCGCACATACAAGGACAAGGTCGTACATGCTCCATGAGAGAAGGTAACAACAATTAAGAGATTGGAATAATTCCGATCACAAGTCGTGGTGTGAGAAAGAGGCCTAAAGGGGGGAATGCCCTGGTCTTTGGATTTATTCACAGAACAATTGCCTAAATGGAAAGTATAATATTAAAGTATTCACAAGAGCTACAGGTTATGAATCTAATAAGCACATCAGTCAACATTCGAGGATGAATGTTCCCAATGGGGGAATGATGTTACACCCCATGTTTTCGTACGTGAGAGTACATCAGAAGTCAATTGATGTAAGATAAGAAATGAGATCATTTTTGAAAGTACATATGGTAAGTTAATCATGTTACCTTGGAGGTTACATATCTTTAAGATCATAGATAACAAGTACCAAGAGGGTTGAAAGACTTAGAAGCTAAGCAAACTGAAGAAAATAAGTTTCGTCGAATGTCGACAAGTTGAGAATGTTATAACATGTACTTTTGGGGTGATACTAGGGTTCTTACTATGATAATGAGGTTATGTTATGAGTTATTTTAGTCGTATTATAGTCGTGTATTACATTTTGAAGTCAAGCGAGGTGTGGAACAAAAGTTGGCAAAGGTCATGACAAGTTACATTCATAAATATGCTGAAAATCAAGTCAAATGTAGCAGAGCGTTTCTCCCAATATAATTGGAATTACGGGATGATACACATATAAAATTGAATATCTATAAGTCTAATTTCCAAATCATTAAACCTTCTGTCTATACGATATCGGAGTAGAGAGATATTTGTTGTTTCGCGAGACTGCGCAGACTGCATAGGTGACAAGTAGGTGTGTCACTAAAGTTTTTTGAGCAATACATTTCCTGTGTTATATAAGGTATTTTTCGGACATATTATATTCCAAATTGAAGGTCGTGGAATGTAGTTTCCAACTCTCTTAACCGTTTGTCCATACGACATCCAGATAAAAATATATACGCGTCGGAAGATGGGCCAATGAGAGGCTGCCAAGCTAGCACCTCTTTGACTTTTCCAAACTTGATATATATAGGTCTTAGACCGTGTTTATCTTCATTTTGACATAGAAAACGACCTGAGAACATCCATAAACATATAAATAAGCTCTCTTCTAGGTTTTCAAAGGATATTAACATCCCGGGTACGAAATCAAGAAGCGATAACATTAGAACGATCCATACGACGTAAGTATCGCTATATTACCTCTCTTTTTCTTTGTAGTTATAGTTTTGGAAGGTACTTCATAGTTAATAAAACGTCTAATTTCTGTATTTATGCTTTTAAATACTAAGAAAGGTTGATAAATTCATTTTCTAATATTTAGAACTCACACGATGGTGTTTGGAAGTCGTGAGTTCGATTTATTTCACTTTTAGTGGACTGTTTTGTAGTCCACTCGTGTTGGCCTATTTTGCTACTGATATATGGAGTTTGGACGGATGAAGGGTGTGGAGAAATGCCACATGTGGTAGGATAGTAGGCTGGTCGTTCATCGTTTCAATTTCAGGTTAATTGATAATTTATTGATTAGATGTGTTATGGTATATTTGGGGGTTTTGTTGTATTGAAGGTCCCGAATTGTAGTTGGGTTGTTTTTGAGTTGATAATTATATTGTGTTTGTATCTCGCCTATAATAGGCTTGAGGGAGTAGCGAAATCAGGGAAAATGCTGCCCGTTTTATTTTAGAATCGAGTTATCATTTGAGATACGTGATATACTAGCGTCATCTAAGTTGTACATGTATTTCTTATAGGGTTGGCACTCTAGTTATTGTAAGCATGTTGTTGAGTTTCATTAATGACTTGAGGTATGTTAAGGCTATCCCTTCTTTCTTTTTAGCATGATCTATATGATACAAACAAAACGAGCAAGCACACAACTTTCATAAAGAATATAGGGGTTCCTATATTCTTGATTCTCCATGTGTCCTATTATTCTATCGTTTGTTCATGGGTCTAAGAAAATACGTAAATTGATAAAGTTTATTTCATGATATTAATCGAAGGCATAATGATTTTATGACATTCCGATTGATCTTATTGTCTTACTTCTCATGCATTGCATTCATTTATACATGTACATTGAACCATGACCAGATAAAATTATATACGCCTATATTATATGTATATGGGGTATGGGGAAATGTTATGGCATTATATACGCACCACCATCTGATCAGCTGGTATACGTTGATGATTTCACCCACAATGTCTGAGATGATATAATGGGATGCCCTCAGAGGCTTGATGATGTTATGTACACATATACCTGTACATGGTATGACATTTATACACACATGCATGATATTGTAAATTTTTCATGATTCACAGAGCTATTCAGAATTACAGGTTGAGTTCTTTACTCCGTGTTTCTCTCATGTGTTGTATATACTACTTTCATGCCTTACATACTCGGTACTTTACTTGTACTGATGTCCCTTTTTCCTGGGCATACTATGTTTCATGCTCGCAGGTCCCGATAGACAGGTTGAGAGTTCTCCTAGTAGGCTATCAGCTCAGCGGAAGGTGTTTGTGCACTCCAATTGCTCCAGAGTTGCCTATTTGGTCTGTATGATTTGGACATGTATTGATTGGTATGGCGGAGCCCTGTCCCGACCTTTATGACATTTATGTACTCTTAGAGGCTTGTAGACAGATGTCATGTATATGAATATTGTATGGCCTTATTGGTCTATGTTTTGAGTATACAAATGATCATGTCGGCCTTATAGGCCTGTATGTCACATGTATAAGATTCTATATCATGTTGGGTTGTCGTATATCTAGTATTCCCTTATGCTTTATTCCTGTTATCTTATGACGGCCCTTCTGACCCACTTACCCATGACGATATGATAAGAAAGATATGTTACGTCGGTACTCGGTTATGTAAGGCACCAGGTTCCGGTCGCGGCCCTCCGGTTTGGGTCGGGACAGGGAATGCCCCCATAGGCTATGTAATTTAAATTTTATTTTTCAGATTCTAGAGGCTCATGACTTTTTAATGGGTCAGTATTAAAATATTTTTGGATTTATCCTTTATTTATTATATTTTATTAGTCAACTTAAGAATTACAATTTGATTAGAATTAATATGTAAGCATGTTAGATTCTTTGCTATTAAACTTGAAGTTTGATACAAATAGTACAGTGTTCACTCAACGAGTGGTAAGGGTTGAGTGCCAATCACGTCCCACCCCAGTTTGGGGGCGTGACAAGTTGGTAACAGAGCAGGCAGGTTTACGGAGTTCTAGGGAGTCATGAGCCGTGTATAGTAGAGTCTCAAATATGCGTATGTTGTGCACCATACTTATATTTGGGAGGCTGCAAGACATGTTAGGAATATTGTTTCTTTCTCTCCTTTGATTCTTATATCGTGCGTTAGAGCTAAACGTTTCAGAATTCTAACACCTATTTATCTCTCGTTTCAGCACAAACAAGATGGTTAGAACAAGATCAACTTCACCCTTTGCTGCTAACAATGTTGAGATACCAGCTGCTAATCATCAAGAAGCAGCACCAGAGGTGCAAGCCACACTAATAGCACCAGCTGCAGTTAGAGGACGTGGCAGAGGTAGAGGTATAGGTCAAAACGCTAGGGGTATAGGTAGAAATGCCAAAGGTAATCAGGCTCGTGGTAGGGCAACAAGACAAGCACAATCTCCACCTCAGCAGGTTGTTAATGATCGGGTACCACCACATTAGCAGGATAATCAAATTGACAGAATTTTGGACTTTCTGGAGTCCCTAGCCCCTCTGACTGGTGGTCGGGCTGCACCTGTTCATGATCCTCCTCAGGACCCTCATAATTCAGATGAAGAGGTTATAGGAGATGATTTTCAAGCTCCACTCGAGGTACCACCACCAGTTGTCCCTGCAAATATTTCCCAGACAGTGCAGTTACCAACAGAAAAAATTGATCCACATGCCTTTCTGAGATTAAACCCTCATACTTATAATGGTACCAATAAACCAAATGAACCAATGTTATTTTGGAAGAGATAGAGGAAATATTTGTTTCTCTGGGTTGTCTTGAAACACAAGACACAGAGTTGATTGGGTTTCGATTGAAGGGTGTAGCAGGAGAATGGTGGAGAGGTTACAAGAAGGCCAGAGATTCTACATTACCGCTACTTACTTGGCCCCGGTTCAAAGAAGCTTTCAGGGCCAAGTTTTTGCCTAGTAGTCGGATGGATGAGCTCCAACGTCAGTTCGAACATCTTAAACAGGGTACCATATCAATGACTGAATATGAGATGGAATTTACAAAATTGGCAGAGTATGCACCTAATTTGATACCGACAAAGAGAGAAAAAGTGAGAAGGTTCATTGAAGGCTTGAATCCACATATGGCAAAAGATATGACTTCACATAAGGATGACAAGACTTATCTTTAGGTTGTCAATATCGCTACGTGTATGGAGGCTTTTGATAAAATCGCTAGGGAAGCTAGAGATAACAACAAGAAGGTTAGAACAATAGGTATTTATAGTGGATTTTCAGTTGGGGGTAAGAACATGAATCATTCAGCTCACATTCAATCAATGTCTCACTCATCTCCTTATCCAGCTCCACTCAGACATGGCCAGCAGAGCTAGGGTCAGGCCCCTCAGGGGAAAAGTTCAACTAGTCAGGGCCAACCTCGGTTCTCATATCCTATATGTCCTTCGTGCAGCAAAAGACATCCAGGGAAATGCCTTTTGGGTTAGAAAGGTTGTTTCCACTACCATGATCCGGGTCATATTAAGAGAGACTGTCCACTGCTTGGACAAGCTCCGGGAAAACTCCAACTAGACAGGCAACATCTATTGGTAATTCTATAGTTGTACCTCCTCTAGTTCGGGCATCTAATACTCAAAATGGGCGTGGTGACAATAGAGGTGGAGCTCAGGGAGGAGGTGGACCAGCCAGATTCTATGCAGTTCTAGACAAGCAGAATGCTGAGTAATCTAACGGAGTTATTACAGGTATTCTCTCGGTTTGTGGTCGCCTTGCTTATGTATTAGTTGATCCTGGTTCAACTTTCTCCTATGTGTCTCCTTATTTTTGTGTTGACTTTGGAAAAGCACCAGAAATATTAGGGGTTCCGTTTGAGGTTTCCATACCTATAGGAGAATCTGTTAAAGTTGAGTATATATTCAGAAACTGCATCATCACAGTTCAGGGCCAAGAAACATTAGTCGATTTGAACTTGTTAGATATGGTAGACTTTGACATCATAGCTGGCATGGAATGGTTATCTTCTTATCATGCTACAGTTGATTGCCACACGAAGACGGTTAAATTCTCATTTATTAGGGAAGATCCAATTATAATTAGAAGTGAAGTGGGTACGCCTGTGGGTAAGTTTATTACTTACCTTAAGGCTAGAAAACTAGTGAGCAGCGAGTGTTTGGCGTATCTAGAACATGTGCGGGATATGAAAGTTGGCTCCCTAGTGCTTGAATCAGTACCGATTGTGAAAGAGTTTTTAGACGTGTTCCCGGATGATCTCCTTACAAAATGGCTCCATCTGAGCTAAATGAACTCAAGAAGCAGTTACAAGACCTCTTAGATAAGCATTTTATTTGACCTAGTATTTCACCCTGGGGTGCTCCAGTGTTGTTCGTGAAGAAAAAAGATGGTTCCCTACGGATGTGTATAGATTACTGGTAGCTGAATAAGGTTACTATCAAAAATAAATATCCACTGCCCAGGATAGATGACTTATTTGATTAGTTGCAGGGTGCCAGGTATTTCTCAAAAATAGATCTGAGATCGGGATACCATCAGTTAAAAATCAGAGAAGAAGACATCCCGAAAATAGCTTTCAGGACTCGGTACGGTCACTATGAATTTTTAGTGATATCCTTTGGGTTGACGAATGCACCAGCAACTTTTATGGACTTAATGAACAGAGTCTTCAAGACTTTCTTAGATACCTTTATCATAGTATTTATCGATGATATTTTGGTATATTCCCATAGCCATAAAGAGCATGAGAATCACTTGAGAACAGTTCTTCATATACTTAAGGTCTGTCAGCTTTATGCCAAATTTTCCAAATGTAAATTTTGGCTCGATACAGTTATATTTTTGAGACACGTGGTCTCAAAAGAAGGCATTAGAGTAGACCCACAGAAAATAGAAGTAGTTAAGAGTTAGCCTAGGCTGACGACCCTTACAGAGATTCGCAGTTTTCTAGGGTTGGCAGGTTACTACCGTCGTTTTGTAGAAGGGTTCTCTTTAGTAGTTGTCCCGTTGACAAAGTTAACTCAGAAAAATGTGAAGTTCCAATGGTCTGAAGCTTGTGAGAAAAGTTTTCAAGAACTCAAGAACATGTTGACTACAGCCCAATCCTGACTCTACCTACCCCTACAGGTAAATTTGTGATCTATTGTGATGTTCCAGAGTAGGATTAGGATGTGTTCTTATGCAGAATGACAAGGTAATTGCTTATGATTCTAGGCAGTTAAAGAATCATGAGAGAAATTACACTACCCATGATCTTAAACTAGCAACAACTATTTTTGGTCTAAAAATATGGCGTCACTACCTTTATGGAGAGCAATGTGACATTTATACAGATCACAAAAGTTGCAGTATATATTCAAGTAGAAAGAGTTGAATCTGAGACAACGCAAGTGGTTGGAGTTGCTTAAAGATTATGATTGTAATATCCTTCACCATCCCGGCAAAGTGAATGCAGTTGCTGATGCTTTGAGCAGAAGATCCATGGGGAGTTTGACCAGGTTGTGTGTGGTCGAACATCTAATAGTTAAAAAAGCCCAACAAATAGCTAGCCAAGGGGTTCGTCTCGATAAGAAGTATGATGGAAGGTTGATAGCAAGTATGGGTGCTAAGTCTACTTTAGTAGAGCAAGTTAAAGACAAACAATTTGATGAGCCTAGCTTGCTTAAGCTCAAGGAAGGTGTCCTAAGTGGCATGATTAAGAATTTTGCACTTGATGAGAATGGTGTAAAGAGACTTGATGGCCGCTTATGCGTGCCTAATGTAGAAGATCTTTGAATGGCAATTGTAGTAGAAGCTTATAGCCCCAGATATTCAATACATCTAGGTTCTACCAAAATGTATCATGATTTGAGGGATGTTTATTGGTGGAATAATATGAAGCGAGATATTGCAGATTATGTATCACAGTGCCTTAACTGTCGGCAAGTAAAAGCTGAACACCAGAGGCCGGGTGGCTTAGCTCAAGTCATTAAAATACCAGAATGAAAATGGGAACAATTAAATATGGATTTTGTGGTTGTCTTGCCGTGAACTTTTAAGAAACATGACTCAATTTGGGTCATAGTATACCGACTCACTAAGTCAGTTCACTTTTTACCAGTCAAAACAACCTACACGGCACCCCAGTATGCATCATTGTACATAAAGGAGATTGTTCAGTTGCATTGTTCTCCCATGTCTATTATTTCTGACAGGGGTGCACAGTTTACTGCCCAGTTCCGGTAGAGTTTTCAGGAAGGTCTCGGTACCTGAGTTAATCTGAGTACAACTTTTCACCCTTAAACGGACGGACAGGCCGAGAGGACAATTCAGACTTTGAAAGATATGTTACGAGCCCGTGTTCTTGATTTTAAAGGAAAATGGGATGATCATCTACCTTTGATTGAGTTTGCATATAATAACAGTTATCAAGCAAGCATTCAGATGGACCCATTTGAGGCCCTATATGGGAGGCGATGTCGTTCGCCTGTAGTGTGGTTTGAGATAGGTGAAACGAAGCTTATTGGGCCAAACATAGTATAGGATGCCTTGAAAAAGGTGAAACTTATTCAGGAACGACTTAAAACAGCTCAAAGCCGACAAAAGTCATACTCTGATATAAGACGCCGTGATCTTGAGTACAAAGAGGGTGACTATGTATTTTTAAAGGTGTCACCAATGAAGGGTATCATAAGGTTTGGTAGAAAAGGGAAGCTTAGCCCAAGATATATAGGGCCTTATCCAATTCTTAAAAGGATTGGGCTTGTGGCGTATCGACTAGCTTTACCTCCAGAGTTATCTTCTGTGCATCCAGTTTTTCATGTGCCCATGCTGAGATAGTACTTTCATGACCCGAGTCATGTACTTGATAGACATGAGATAGAGGTAGATGACACTCTGACCTACGAGGAGGTCCCTGTAGCTATAGTAGACAGGTAGGTTCGTAGACTTCGAACCAAAGACGTTGCTTTGGTGAAAGTAATATGGAGCAACCACTCAGCTGAGAAAGCTACGTGGAGCCTGAGGAATTCATGAAGAAAAAGTATCCTTATTTGTTCGAGATTTCAGGTACATAATTCAGTTTAAGCTTTAAAATATTTAGATTATCAAGTTATGTGATATTTGTACTTATAATGATGTAAAATGGCTTTGGCGGGTATATGGGTATGCCTTGATGTTGTATATTATTGGATTGAGTAGCTGGAGGTGCTAAGTGTTATTGTTTGATTGGTTTTGACAGGTTGAACATTTTGGGATAACTCCAATTACAAAGGAAACTCTACCAAAAGTTTTAAAAATTTTAGGAGTTAGCCAAATTTTGAGGTGCTAAGAGATAGTGAGAGAGGCATAAGGCCTAAGATCTTTCTTTATGTTCAAGAATAACTGTGATATGACATTCAAGGATGAATATTTCTAAGGAGGAGAGAATGTAATGCCCCATTTCGCTAGCTTTGAAATACATATTGCTTAATAATAGCAAGTAGCAACTATAATGATAAAAAAGCATAAAGAGAAAAAGAAAAAGAGACTTAGTGGGACCGAAGCCTAAATGAATTAGAGGGGTAAAAGTTTTTTTCCGTAAGAAGGGTTGGTAAAGGTCTTTGTCTGAAAAAGTAAATAGGGAAAAATGAGGTTTTAGCAAGAGAACCAAAGCAATTTAATTGCTTTAGGAGTTAGGCAACACAGAGAACGTAGAAATCCATAAAACAATTCAAGGTTTATTTTTCATTCTCGAAACCAAGGTATCCAATTCTTCCAAATTTCCTATCGTTATTATCGTTAGGTGCAAATTTAGTCAAAACCCTTAAGTTCTCATTCTATGAAATTATTTTTATACGTAAGTTTAAATATTCATTGAAATAAATTGATAGAACTTTTGAGGTTCATATTTTCTAGTCATGGCAGAGAAGTTTTCTTTGAATGTCCATATGATAAAAGTTTATCTTTTAATTAGTGCCAAAGTTAAGTGAGAGATTCTTCCATATCTAGTATTTAATTGTAGAATACATAATTGATGTTATGGGTCTAGAACCAAGGATTTATAATGAGGTCACTTTATCTTTTTATAAAATTAGTTTACTTGAATTCATGGCCTCGTCATCTATATACCTTTGTGGAAGAATACAAATATTTAGTTGAAAACTTTACTTGAATCAGTGTGGTGAGAGTTTCTAGATTTATAGCTAAGTAACAACAAGTAACACTTAATAGCTTATAAATAGACATGGTTAAACCTATTATTGTAGATTTCATATTGTCGAATACTCGAAAACTTGAAGAGACGAATTGCAGCTAAAGTTTTAAGGTGAGTTGAGGTTAACTTTCCTAGTAGAGAATTCTATTATAACCCTTGTGCTCCATATGTTAGCTAAAGCTAAGTAATGTCTTCTCGTGATCCAATGCGCATTTCACTTATTCTTATTCAGTACGACATTATATGTGACATGAATACATAATTATGTGTATTACCAATTGTTATGTGCCTTTAATTGTGATATTCACATTCAGTAGGGAGAAGTGGCCAACCTCCCCAGCGTGAGTGCCATGATGTCAGGGTTATATTTTCGAGAAGGTCTCGCTCCACCCATTTAGGAGGTAGCCTATGGGACTTACTGGATATCCTTTGGTGGTACTTAGCCCGTTTGGGCCTGCTACGTTGTATGGAAGGTAACCAGGCATGTGGCTAGAGGAGATATTCTAGATTCAATTTACAGACTCCGTTAATTTATCCCAGTGGTAGCAGACCCTTTTCAGACTATTATTTATAAAAAAAAAATTACGTTTATTTTATTTCGGGGGATTCCCCCATAGGCTATGTATTTTAAATTTTATTTTTCAGATTCTAGAGGCTCATGACTTGTTAGTGGGTCAGTATTAAAATATTTTGGGATTTATCCTTTATTTATTATATTTTATTAGTCAGCTTAAGAATTGCAATTTGATTAGAATTAATATTTAAGCATGTTAGTTTCTTTGCTATTGAACTTGAAGTTTGATACAAATAGTACAGGGTTCACTCAACGAGTGGTAAGGGTTGAGTGCTAATCATGTCCCACCCCAGTTTGGGGGTGTGACAAAAAGGGCCGCCCAATGCACTAAGCTCCCATTATACGCGGGGTCCGGAGAAGGGCTGGACCACAAGGGGTTTATCGTACGCAGCCTTACCCTGCATTTTTGTAAAAGGCTATTTTCATGGCTCGAACCCGTGACCTCCTGGTCACATAACAATAACTTTGCTAGTTGTGCCAAGGCTACACTTCAATTGCACGATTTACGAGAATAATGACATAGGTTGGTCAAATAAGTAGTTATAAAGTACATCTTATGTTGAGCAATGTGAAGGAGACTTCTTGGATTGTGCTATTAATATTCAGCTAGAATATACATATTTAGCATGATTTAACCTCATATCTTATGCTTAAGTATTGTGGTTTCCATGGTTAATTGTTTATTATGTGTTATACATGTGTAGAAAGTGAGTTTGATGAAAATGGAATGAAGAGTGATTCGGAGCAAGTTTGAGCGAAAGACACAATTAAGAATTGAAGTGTCTGGGGGTATGTCTTCCTTGCTTGAGTCGCGAGAAGGCCTGGCCTCCGAGAGGTTCCTATGATTATTTGAGACAGTAATTAAAGCGGAGGGGTCACAAGGTTCATCGCGAGAACCTGCTGAAAAACACTAAATGATGGACGTCTGCCTCCCCTTGCGGGAGGACCTGCAGACAAGTATCCCCCAGTTTTCCCGTCCTAGATTGGAATGGTTGAGGCTACACCATGTAAACTCTAGATCATATATATACACAACATAAAATGACTTTTAAGGGGTTACACACTACTTTTGAGGCAAGACCCATACAAAGAGCAAAGTCAAACAGAATTCGGCGATAAGTTCCTTCTTTGTTAATTTGAGTGATCTTAGGATTTTCCTCATACTTGATTCTTTAGTTAAGTACTTAGAATATGTAAAGGCTGATAAGTAAAGAACACAAGCTTCAACGTGGAAAATCACCCGACTCAAAAGGTGAAAAAATTACGACTAACCCCATAAAATTTAACTCAACTCCACCAAAATAAATGAGCCAAAAAACAAAATTTAGATTACAACACTTGCAATCTAAGACTCAAACCCAACCCCAAACAGTATCATGACTGTTACACACACACTCAAGTTATTCTAACTTGAGAGATGTAACGACCTGGTCGGTTATTTTGAGTATTGTAGCCCCGTTTTCTTATTTATTGCTTATTCTATGTTCGTTTATTGTTATGTGACTTGTTGGGGTGGTTGGTTTGGTTCCGGGAATGTTTCGAAATGAATTGGGTCACTTAGTCCCAAGGTTGGAAGACTAAGTTAAAAGAGTTGATTGGAATTTAATTTATGTGTAAATGAATCCGGAATGGAGTTTTGATGGTTCTATAGTTGTGTACGGTGATTTAGGACATAGGAGTGTGTCCGGATATCGATTTGGAGGTCCGTAGGTAGTTTTGGCTTGAATTGGCAAAAGTTAGAAAAATCAAAGTTTGGAGAGTTGAAAAGTTTGACCGAGAGTTGACTTTGTAATTACCGGACTCGAATTTTGGTTCCTGAAGTTGGAATAGGTCCGTTATGTCATTTATGACTTGTGTGCAAAATTTGAGGTTAATCGGAGTTGGTTTAGTAGGTTTCGGCATCGATTGTAGTAGTTGGAAATCTATTAGTTTCAATAGGCTTGAATTGGGATGCGATTCATATTTTTAATGTTATGTGATGTGATTTAAACCTCGACTAAGTTCATATAATGTTTTAGGATAAGTTGGTATGTTTGGATGGGGTCTCGGGTACGTTGGGTATGATTCAGATTGAAATTTGGACTTGTGTAAATGCTGGTGTGTTTATTTCTGGTGCCACTGCACCTGCTTGAATTTGGCCGTAGGTAAAGAGCCGTAGATGAGGTTGGCAATGCGCAGATGCAGAGGTAAGTAGGAGGGAGGGATGTTGGATTACAGATGCGAGAGGGTATCCGTAGAAGGGGAGTAGCTTATGCGAGGAGGAGGTCGCATGAGTGGAATTGAGTGAGTTGTGAGGTGGCTAGGTGTTTCCGCAGAAGTGGACTCTTGTGCGCAAAAACGCGTCCGCAGATGTGTTTGGCACATGCAGAAGTAATGCCGCAAGTGCTGTCTCCAGGGCGCAGAAGCGAAGAGGCGGACCTTAAGTTAGTTCCGCAGGTGCGGAGATTTTACCGCAGATGCGGTTCCGTAGAAGCTGATGAGGGATCGCAAGTGCGAAAGTTCTGGCAGTCTTATAATTCGAAAGGGTTCCGAGTTTTCTTCATTTTTAGACTTTGAGAGCTCGGATTGAGGCAATGTTTGAAGGGGTTTTCACTAGGTTTCAAGAGGTAAGTGATTTTTGATCACTCTTTTCCATATATTTT
This sequence comes from Nicotiana tomentosiformis, assembly GCF_000390325.3. Classification (NCBI taxonomy): domain Eukaryota; kingdom Viridiplantae; phylum Streptophyta; class Magnoliopsida; order Solanales; family Solanaceae; genus Nicotiana; species Nicotiana tomentosiformis. Next base: position 16,679,019 of record NC_090814.1, on the reverse strand, counting down.
GAATACCCATTAATTATTTCACCTATTTGTCATGAATCTAAGTTGGAATTTGGGAACTTTTGTCCCATGTATTGGAGAGTAAGATTTGAGGGTTTGAGAGTCGATATGTGGTCGGAATTAGATGATTTTGGTATGGTTGGACTCGTTATCGTATGGGTGTTCGTATTTTTATAAATTTTGTCAAGTTCCGAGACGTGGACCTGGGGTTGACCTTTTGACTTTGGTTAGAGAACTTAGCTTTATCGTATGGAATTGATTCCTATAACTTGTATTAATTGTATTAAGTTGTTTGTGGCTAGATTCGAGTTGTTTGGAGATCAATCCGTGAGGCATGGGCTTGTTGGAGTATTGAGTTGCGCTTTTAACACTTCAAAATTTGGTACTGAGTGTATGAATCCTTGGATCGGATTTTGTATTACATGGTTGGTGTTAAGGTGACGCACACGCTAGGTGACGGGCGTGTGGATGTGCACCGTGATAAATGTGACTCGGTTGATTCTGTGGTACTGTGTAGTTATCTAGCCTTGTTTCTATCTATGAAATTCTTATGTGTTAGAGTAATCGAACTGTGATCCATGTTAGAATCATGCTTAGACTGTATGTTTATTCCGTTGGGACCCAATGGGGTCATTTTTGCTATTGAGTTATTTGCTTAAAATCTTATACTCAGTCACATTCATCATTTGCATATCATATCTCAACCTCTGTTATCATTTATTTTACATCTTGTTATCATTGTTTGGCTGATTGACATGAGATTTGTGAGCCCGAGAGACTTGAGAGATTGTTGACTGAGTTGGGGCCTGAGAGCAGGATTGTGAGTGATATTTATGGGATCGGGCTACACGCCACAACAGGTTTTATTGATTTATGATGGGATTGGACTGCACATCGCAACAGGTTTTATTGATTCATGATGGGATCGGGATGCACGCAACAGCAGGCCATGTTGGCTTATATTAGCGTTTGCGAAGGATCCGCCCCTTCGAAATCTGACATACCGGCAATGAGCACAAGTACCGTACAATTCTGAGCAATTGAGTGTGCAGAGCGATTGATAGTGATAAGTGGGATTGTAAGACAGTGAGATGGGGTACTCCGAGAGGGTGAGTACATGAGTCTATCAATGTGATGTATTACCTGTGACATGCATATTTGACATGTAGATATAAAGATGTAACATTCCTCATATCAGTTATACTTGGTATATTTTCTCATTGTAGGGCTTAAACTGTTAAACTTAAAGCATGTCAACATTTCTGTACTGTTTACGAATTGATTATGGGATTCCGTTGAGTTATTACTGTCTTTTACCTGTTATAATTATACTGTTATTATCTGGATTTGGACTGTACCTTTCTGAGCTGGTCACTGCTTTCAACCCAAGGTTAGTCCTATTACTTATTGAATACATTGAGTCGGTTGTACTCATACTATACTCTGCACTTCGTGTGCAGATCCAGGTGCATCTAGACCCAGTGGTTGCTAGATTTTGGAGCATTACCTGCTTGGAGACTATTGAGGTAGCTGCTATGATATCCGCAGACCTCGACTCTCCTTCTTTTCTGTTTTATTTAGCAGTGTTCAATCTTTTCAGACAATTTTATTAGAAGTTTTTACTGTGTTGACATTTAGTAGCTCATGTACTCAGTGACATCCGGATTTTTGGAGATTTTGTAGTTGAGTCGTAGTTGTTCTTATTGGCTATCTATGAGATTTTTTACTGTTAAACTTTTACATCATATTTTTAATTTAAAATGCGTAGTTAATTTGTAACTTTCGGCTTGCCTAGTACTGTGATAGGCGCCATCACGACATATTGAGATTTGGATCATGACAAGAGATCTTAAGTTCACGATACTACAAATATTTCACATAATTAAGTAATCAAAGCATACAACTCAATAGGCTAATACAGTGAACTAGGACTCGACTCAAAGATAACTAGGACACCGTAAGATCCTACTCCTCCAGTCCTCTTCTTCACCCTCATAATGATAGTGCTTACACATTGAAAGCTTCAAGATCAGTGTTCGTTGCATCGCTCTTGTTCGCCAAATACTACTCTATAAATCTTTGTGTGTACATGTTCTGCAAGAGTAGATCAACTAGTTATTTCACATGTTAGTAATAATGCGGATACGGAAACAAAATTATTAGGAGTCCTATTATAGGTAAGAATCCTAAACATGTAAATCTCTTAATTAGCGCCAACTGCCAATGAGATTTCTTCATAATCTTCCAGAATATTTTCCCATATCTCAAGCAATTAAAGAAGAGATATTACGAATATTTTTCTCTAGAAAATTATAGTAATATTTGTTACCGCATGAGTTTATTGCACCGCAGAGGAGTGGAAGCACTGGGTTAGAAAGGACTTGGTTCTTGACATATTTACAAGGCTCATATTTGTTAATCATCAAAATATATAAAACTTAACAAATTTCTCCTTTTTATAATGAAAAACAAAGTGCCTATTGACCCATATGAATTCCTTATTGTTTAGGCTATTTTATGTACAAATATGCACATGACACACACATGTAAGAGTTATCATAAAAATAACAAAGTAGCCATTTGAACTTAATAAATAACAGTCACCATCATCTTCCCCCTTTTGACATCATCTAAAAGCTGCTTAACTTAGAGAAGCAAAAGACAATGTTAATGCCAAGCTCAATCAGAAAGAAGCCATATGGCGGGGCATGAGTTGCTTTGCTAGTGGCAGCAACTCGAGCCATATGCTTGATTATCAGATCAGGCAGGTTCTCTGGCTTTCCTACATCTAACTGTTCCATCACAACCATGTCAAGTAAAGCAGCTTTATTTCTTCGCTCTGACCTTTGAAGAAAGCATGAATTCACTAACAACTTGTTTGGATGGTAGTTATTCATCATTTTATAATGTATTATATTGTATTGTATTATATTATATTGTATTGCATCGTTTTATGAATACTAACGTTTGAATAGATTATATTGTTTGTTATTGTTTAGTAATATGTTTCTGTTTGGTTTGACTATATCGTACTGTACTGTAATTGGTAAGTTTACTAAAATACCCTCAATTGTTTAAATATTAAATTTATCAAGAATTACGCATAAAATAATTTAAGAAACTCTTTCTACTAATTTATCACCAAATATGTCTTATAAATAAATTAAGCAATTAAATTCATGCAAATTCTAACAAAATTAGTGGAACAAAATTAGTAATTTTACGTTGGAGCTGGAAGCGGTAGAAGTTCTACAAAAAAAGGGATAAAGACAAAGTAGGTTATAGGTGGGAGATTTGTAGTTAAAATTAAAAAATAATGTAAAGGATAAAATAAAATTATGGATTAATAAGTTAGGGCATAATTGAAAAGAAAAATAGGAAACAATCCCACCACACCAAATTGGTTGTTTCAAAAAATGGAATTTTTCATTGCTCCAAAAAAATGGATACAATACAATCAATTTTTATGAAGCAATCAAAATAAATATTGTTTTGGGATAACAATACAATACGATACAATGAGTAATAACCATCCAAACAAGCCGTAAGTGAATCAACAATCTCTAAAATGGATTCATGTCTACCTTATACGCCTTTTTTGGGGGGTGTCAAGCTCAACTTGTTGTGCAAACTTCCTTGTCACCCTCACTCCAGTGTCAATATCATCATCAATTGTTAGCCAGTTTTTCTTCATGTATTTATGAAAGCCCCTTGAGGGAACATCTATTAACATTCCTAACTCTTCATTATTAAATTGCAATTCAATTCCACCGACTGAACCCTTTACTATCTCACCATCATACTCAAAGTTTGTATGGAATTCCACATAGTAGCATCACAGACTAGTGGAAAGGGCCTGAGGAACAAGTGCGACCATCCTTGTTTCTCAATCTTTTTGACTAATTGGGTCATTCCCTTCTCGTTAATGTTAGCTAAAAAGTTTCTATTCAATATCTTTTTGGCACCAAACTCAGAAGCCATGTCCACCTATTCAGGTGTCACCACTTTGCTCTCCCTCTTCCTTTTTCTTTTTGTTTCAGGCATCACATTCTTAGGCACAATAGGAGTTTCCCTTTTCTTTGCAGCCTTCTCCCTTTAGAAGGAGTACAAAACTCATCATCATCATCATCATCATCATCATCATCTACCTCAACTACTATTTCAGAAAGCACATATGTACCCTTGCCTTTTTTACTTCTCTTTGCAACCTGAGCCATCTTTTCTTCATCTGCTTTCCTTTTGCTCCTAGTAAAAAGAGTTCTTCCTTGAGGCACAGTGGATTTGGAAGCAACTTTCTTTTGTTCTTTCAGCAGTATCAACAGAACTAGTTCTTTCTCTTCCTGTCACGACAAAAAATTCCACCAATGATCGTGATGGCGAATAAATAAGAAAGTTTTAAAATAACATCATGAATACATAGACAAAGACAAAATTCAAACACGATCACAACTATCTCACAAATCGCCCAAAACCTCGGTGTCACATTATTATAAAAATCTATCAAGAGTAAATAATCTCAACTGAACAAGAGCATCCACCCGAAAAGGAAAATACATAGACAAAGATAGATACATAGAAAAGAAAGACACCATGTACTGCATATCAAATCAAGTAAAGAAGCTCACAACGAAATCTCCAAATATGCTCCTAAACAACTAGATGAACACCACTAGTACCTGCATCAGAATTTGCACAAAATGTGCAAAAGTGTAGTTTGCGTACGCAATCACAGTACTCACTAAGTATCAAGTCTATCCTCGAAGAAGTAGTGATGAGAGATTAACACTGATACTTAAACAGTTCAATACACAAGTGATAGTATTAATAGAGAAATATATAAGGCATGATATCATCAAATAGGTGCAAAGTAAAGGCACCGTAAAAACAAGAATTTAGGCATGCTTTTCAAGCAAAAAAAGATAAAGCAAAATATCAAATACCTCAATTATTCTCATAATCATGATATGAATAAATCAATGTTTATACAAAAGCAACTGTATCAGTCTATGATATGAATATATGCTCATGATCCACTCTCAATACCTCATAGAACCAAATCTATATGCCTGACACTGGCCAAGCGTTCAAACTAAGCATCAATCTGGGCGCCTTCACTCATAGGGCCCAAAGTAACATATGTTATCACTTGACTCCGGAGGGACGGGCCATATCCAAGTGTTGTTGTGGCGTGTAACCCGTTTTACTTATAATACCATCAATAATCAATAATCAATATTTTTTTAGCTGAGGGTCTACTAGAAATAGCCTATCTGCCTTTTTAAAGGTAGGGGTAAGATCTGCGTATACACTACACTCCCCAAACCCCACTTGTGGGATTATATTGGATTTGTTGTTGTAATATCCTTAATTCCAAATCCTCAATTTTCGTTAATATCCAACTCTTCAACTCATGCACATGCATATGTGATTACATGATAAGGATGCACCAGAATATAATAATAAAATGTTGATGAATATTTACATGAATAATAGATGGATACGACTAATTATGTAACTCAACTAAGATGTTTATTTAATACACTTAAGCCCGATCATGATATCAAACATGAGTAAAAGTAAACCAAAAACCACTAAATCGTAAATCATGTAAGGCTAGAATGTGAATATGGTCAAATTAACAATCCATAACCCTAAGCATGGTTTCTAATTACAAATAAGGTTTGTCACGTAGTCGTAGAATCAATGAAATATTGATAGACAATTCATGGAATCCAAATAAGACATATTATAAGCCTAACTCTATCCATATATTGTCATAACTAGCTATGCATATACACTCGTCACCTCGCATATACATAGAACCTAAGTCAAGCAACAAGTAGCAAATAAATCATCTATGGGGAGAATTTTCTCTTAAAATGATAGACAAGAGACTTATCTCCACCGGGAGAACCTTCAATCTTCCAAAACTGCCTTTCCTTTTAATCCCACCTCCAAACGACTAGAATCTGGTTAGATATTACTTTTAAAAGTCAAATAATACTATAGAAATCAACCCCAAATGATAAAGCTCCAAACTATAATCAAATCTCAAAAAAATCAATAAAAGTCAACTCGAGACTAAATGGTCAAAATCAGACTCAGGGGTAGATCCCGTTAACCCATAACTCAGTGAGTTAAAATATATAATTAGATTTCAAATCAAATTCAAAATCGACCTTCAAATCCCAGAAATACACTATCTTAAGTTGTAGGAAAAACCCCAAATTTCTCTTTAAAATCCATGTTTAGATTTAAAAATCCAAGGGGAATCAAGATATATAATGAAATCCAAGTAGAAATTACTTAGAAAGTTCTAGCAAAAATCTTCCCACAAATCGCCTCTTCCCGAGCTCCAAAACTCAAAAATGGTGAAAAATGAGCTTCCAACCACAAATCGATACTCAAATCCCCAAATCTTACTCTCCAATATCTAGTCCAAAATGCCCCACATTTCACCTCAAACACACATAATCTAGGTGTAAAAATCAATGGGTATTCAATATTTCTGGATAAAAGTGATCAAAAGTCACTTACCTCTTAAATTGTAGTGAAATCCCTCTAAACAATCATCCCTAGCCGAGCTCCTCAAGTCAACAAATGAGAGAAAACTCAAAACCCTTAAGAATATAACATTGCCAGGATTTTCGCATCTGTGATCCACCTTTTGCTTCTACGGAACCGCTTCTGTGGTCCAATTTCTGACATCTGCGAAACTCACTTAAACTCTGCCCCACCGTATCTGCGGTCCAAAGCCCGCACATGCGGAACTTCTCCACTTCTGCGACCCTTTCTCTCCAATCGCCTTACGCTTATACGAACCATTCACCACACCTGCAGACGCACCTTTGTCCACCTATATCCGTTTTTGCGGACTCCCAATCCCAGCTCCTCATCCGCTTCTGTGAAAACAAACATGCATCTGCAGGCTCGCTGATGTGTCATAGACCTTGCACCTGCGACCCACCAGTAGGCTAGTCAAACACGCATATGCGACCCCTGGGCCGCTTCTTCGGTGTCGCACCTGCGAAAAATCCCTCGCAGGTGTGATCGCACCAGAACTGAAGCTCCATCATTTTTCTTAAGTTTAATTCTCAACTCGAATTCAATCCGAATCAAACCCGAGGCCCCAAGGACCCCATCCAAATATACCAACACCTCCTAAAACATGATACGAAATTAGTTTAAGCCTCGAAACACATCATACAATATCAAAATCACGAATCGCACCCTAATTCAGGCCTATTGAAACTAATGGATTTTCAACTTCTAAAACCAATGCCGAAACCTATCAAATCAAAATTCGATTGACCTAAAATTTTGCATACAAGTCATAAATGACACAATAGACCTATTCCGTCTTCCGAAACTAAAATCCGACCTTAGTATCAATAAAGTCATCTCCCGGTCAAACTTCTCAATCTTCCAAACCTTCAACTTTCCAGCTTTCGCCAATTCAAGCAAAAATGGCCTACAGACCTCCAAATCAATATCTGGACATACTCCTAAGTCCAAAATCACCATACAAATATATCGGAACTATCAAAACTCCATTCTGGAGTTGTTTACACATAAGTTAACATTCGGTCAACTCTTTCAACCTAAGCTTCCAACCTTGGGACTAAGTGTCCCAATTTATTCTAAAATATCTCGTAACCAAACCACCCACCCCAGCAAGTCACATCACCACAAATGAACAAAGAATACTATATGGGGGAACAAGCCTACAATACTCAGAACGACCAGACGGGTCGTTATATTCTTCCCCTCTAAAATAAACGTTCATCCTCGAACGGGTCTAGAGGTCGGTCGTTACATTCTTTCCCTCTAAAACAAATGTTCATCCTCGAATGGGTCTAGAATAACACATAGAGTCTCACAATAACGGCCTGCTGCGACGTGCATCGCGACGTGTATTGCGACCCACAATAACACTCCCAATTGGACTCTCAAGCCCAACACAGTCATCAATTTCTCAAGTTTAAAGGGCTTACAATCTCATACTACTTAGGCCAAATAATAAGAACATGTAATGTAACAGTAAATGATAACGGAGACTGAGATATGATATGCAAATGAAGGATCATGACTGAGCACATAATTGCAGTTAAAGCAAATAACTCGAAATAGCAGAAATAACCTCACTATGCCTCAACAGAATATAGCCCAAACATGTTTTCTAACATGAATTACAGTTTATTTACTCTAACAAGTAAGGTTTTCACAGATAGAACAAGACTTCATGACAACAAAGTCCAAAAGAAATTACCGAATCCTGATTACCACGGTGCACACCCACACGCCCGTCACCTAGCATATGCTCACCCCCAACACAAACCATATAACACATTTTTCAAGGATTTAAACCATTAGTTCCAAGTTTAGAAGTCTTACTTACCTCAAAGTGCGCAACTCAATGCTCCAACAAATCCTTGTCGCACGAATCAGCTTCCGAACGACTCGAATCTAGTTATAAATAACTTAATATTATCAATACAAACTATAGGAATCGATTCCATACAACCAAGCTAAGTTCTTTAACCAAATTCAAAAAGTCAACCCCAGGCCCACGCCTCGGGACCCGACAAAATTCACAAAATCCTAACACCCATTCAACTACGAGTCCAACCATACCAAAATCATCCAATTCCAACCACAAATCGACTCTCAAATTTCCAAATATTACTGTCCAATACCTTGGCCAAAATACCCCAAAATTAACCTCAAACACACATAATCTATATTTAAAAATTAATGGGTATTCAATATTTATGGACAAAAGTGATTAAAAGTCACTTACCTATTGAATTTTATCGTCCCTAGCCAAGCTCTTCAAGTCCCAAAATGAGAGAAAACTCGAAACCCTTTGGAATATAACACTATTAGGCTTTTTGCATCCGCGATCCACCTTTTGCTTCTACGGAATCGCTTCTACGGTCCAATTTCTGAATCTGCGGAACTCACTCAAACTTTGCCCCACAGCATATGAGATCCAAATATTACTGTGGGATCGCACCTGCGAAACTCCTCCGCTTCTGTGACCCTTGCTCTCTAGTCACCTTCCACTTCTACGGACCATCCACCACACCTGCAGATGCGCTTCTGCGTACCTATATCCGCTTTTGCGGACTCCTAATCCCAGCTCCTCCTCCGCTTCAGCGGAAACAAACATGCATCTGCGGCCTCACATATGCGGCATAACCCTCGCATCCGTGACCCACCAGCAACCTAGCCAAACATGCATCTGCGACCCCTGGGTTGCTTTTGTGGTGTCGCACCTGCACCTGCGAAAACTTCCTCGCAGGTGAGATTGCACCAGAACTGAAGCTCCAGCATTTTTCCTAAGTCCAATTCTCAACTCTAATTCAATCTGAATCAAACCCGAGGCACTCGAGACTCCGTCCAAGCATACCAACACCTCCTAAAACATGATACAAAGTTAGTCGAAGCCTCAAATCACATCATATAACATCGAAATCACAAATCGCACCCAATTCAAGCCTATTGAAACTAATGGATTTCCAACTTCTAAAACCAATGTCGAAACCTATCAAATTAACTCTGATTGACCTCAAAATTTTCACACAAGTCGTAAATGACACAACGGTCCTATTCCAACTTCCGAAACCAAAATCTGAGCCCGGTATCAACAAAGTCAACTCTCGGTCAAACTTCTCAATCTTCCACACCTTCAGCTTTCCAACTTTCGCCAATTCAAGGCAAAATGACCTACGGACCTCCAAATCAATATCCGGACATACTCCTAAGTCCCAAAACAATATATGAAGCTATCGAAACTATCAAAACTCCATTTTAGAGTTATTTACACATAAGTCAACATCGGATCAACTCTTTTAACTTAAGCTTCCAACCTTGGGACTAAGTATCCCAATTCATTTCGAAACATCCCCGGAACTAAACCAACCACCCCAACAAGTCACATCACCATAAATGAACATAGAATAAGTAATAGATGGTAAAATAGGGCTACAATATTTAAAACAATCGGCCGGATCATTATAGTAACCTTATCATAATATAACTATAAAATCTATTGAATCTTTCTCAATCTTTCTCTATACTTAGCCATTCTCACCAACACTTTCTCTCAAGCGAGTGAGAGGTGATTTCACCACTCCTAGCTTGTTGTGAAGAATTGTAAACTGATCTTTTGCCAGAGCTTTAGTATGAATATCTGCAAGTTGATCCCTTGATCGCACAAATAGAGTGACAAGCTCTCCTTGTGCAACTTTCTCTCTCACAAAACGATAATCAAGTTCAAAATGCTTAGTTCTAGCCTACATAACTCGATTTATGGTCATATAAAGTGCACTAAGGTTGTCAGAAAATAATATGGGAGCTGTTTTGAGACAAACTCCAATATCACGTAGCACAAAAGTTATCCAAGTAAGTTTAGCAGCTGAGGATGCTAAGGCTCTATATTCATCCTCTGCACTTGATCTTGCAATAGTTGTTATTTCCTTGAGGACCAAGAAATGCAATTTGCTCCTAAGTAAATGTTATACCCTATGGTTGACCTCCTTGTTGAAGGACATCCTGCCCAATCAGAATCTGAAAAATCATATAGCATAAAAGGAGACCGAGACAAAATGCATAATCCATAATATAAAGTACCCTTGACATATCGTAAAATTCTCTTAACAGCTTGCAAATGAATCGTACTGGGCTTTTACATAAACTGGCTTACAAGATTTACAACATATGTTATGTCAAACTTCTCGCAATACTCTTATACAATGATGGATCAACTAAATCACCACAAGTTTTTTGCAATCCATGTTTTGTGCTAATGAAGTCTCAAATGCCTTTGCTTGTGTCATGTTACATTTTTTGAGTAAATCAGTAGCATACATGTGTTGGATTAAATGTATTCCTCCTCAAAAGTAAGACACATCAATGCCCAAAAAGAAGCTTAAAGGTCCAACATCTTTCATGGAAAACTCAACATTAAGTTCCCAATAATTTTTGAAATGTGCTCATGATTGCTTCTTGTTACAATTATGTCATCCACATAGAGAAGGAGCAAAGTTTTTCCCTGTTTACAATGAAATATAAATAGAAAAGAGTATGCTCTACTACATCTAAAACCAAGATGAAGCAAGTAAAGGATAAACCTTTCAAACCAGGCCAAGGGGCTTGCTTTAATCCATATAATGCCTTTTTTAATAAACAAACATTATTTGGATACTCAGAGTTCACGAAACCTGGAGGTTGTTCCATGTATACTTTTTATGTAGTAATCCATGTAAGAATGCATTTTTAACATCAAGTTGTCTTATAGGCCAATGCAGACTCACAACTACTGATAAAACTATCTTTATTATTGCAGACTTAACCACCGGACTAAACGTTTCTTCAAAATCTATACCTTCAAGTTGTGAGTAACCTTTAGCTACTAATCGTGCTTTATACCTTTCTATGGATCCATCAATATTTTCTTTTAAACATCCATTTCGAGCCAACAACATTCATACATGCTTTCCTCGGAACAAGACTCCAAGTTTCATTTTTATTGAGTACTTCCAACTCCTCTTGCATTACTGTGTACCAGTGCAAGATAGCTAATGATTCATTCACTGATTTGGGTTCATCATGTGCACCTCCTATTTTTTTCAATCACAGCATTGCAAACATAATTGCCAAGATCACTTGGAGTTTTTGTTTCTCTCTGACGTTTTCTTCGTTGCACCTCTTCGGGCTGTATGTCTTCAGCCAACTGACTTGATACAATAGCTTAAGTCAACTAATTCGGTGTAGCAGCTTCTGTCTCACTTGGTGCATCAACCTCAATTGACTCATCTGGTGCAACGACAACTTCAGTTATTAATTAACTCGGTACAACAATTTCAGTCAACTAATTTGATATAGTAGCTTCAGTCTCTCTTGGTGCAATAGCGTCAATCGACACATCTGGTATAGCAGCAGCTTCAGTTAACTGATTTAGTATATTAACTTCAGTCTCACTTGGTGCAACAGCCTCAGTCGACTCATCTGGTACAACGACCTGATTTGACTCACTTAGTGCAACAATAAATTCAGCTGGCTCAATGATGTATTGTTCACCTCCTATCAACACTTCCCCTGAAGTAATGAGCTCATCAGCTATATTTCTGCATTCAAAATAAGAAGATATCACATTGTAGTGAAAAATTCATGAAATGTGGCCAAATGAATGGAACTTGCAACATCCTGATGCTTGTCTTGAGACTGGACATATGGTAAAGTTAGTTCATCAAATACCACATGTCTTGTATATAAAAACTCTCTGACTCACTGGATGAAAACATCTAGAACCCTTATGTAGATTGCTTTACAAATTTATTACCTAGGAGTATTCGGGCACGAAATATGCCTTACAATTCCACAATTTTCAAGATGAGTAATAAATTCAGCTTTGGAGAATTCACCCCCTCTATCACATTGAAAAACTTTAATCATCTTTGAAAATTGAGTTTCAACCATTCTTTGGAACTTAACAAATACCTCAAACACTTCAGATTTCTTTTTCAAAAGGATACAACCAGGTGTACCTAGTATGATCGTCAACAAAAATCACATAATATATTATATGTTGCGATGATTCAATAGGTGTTGGCCCCCATACATCGCAATGAATTTTCAATAAAGGTTCATTTTCAATCTTATTTCTTTGCTCAAAAGGATCTTATAGCTTTTGTCCATTTGACAACTAACACATATAGTAGGAGTTTTATTCCAACATGTGATATCGATACACTTATTGTTACTCAAGAAATGTAAAACCTTCGAATTTAGATGCCCTAATCTTGCATGCCAAATACTAGATGTACTCCTCTGTGTCACAGCCAAAGCCTTAAGGTTGTTGTCATCTAAAGCATACAGTCCTCCTATTTTAGACCCCATCTCCAGTAGTTTCCTTGTTGCCTTGTCTTTTACAACAAAAAATGATTCAGAAAACTCAACCGTGCAAAAATTATCCTTTGCTAACTTACTAACTGAAAGTAAGTTATTTTTAAGTTCTGGAACTACAAGTAGTACTTCTTGCATTATTATGCCAGAAACTTCTGCACTTCCAACATGCGTTATGTTAAGTTCTGAACCATTACCAACAACAATTTTATCAGAACCTTTATAAGGCTGAAGATTGGACAAGTTACCTGGAGAATTTATCATATGTGTACTAGCCCCAGAGTCGACATACGTAGTGTTGTCCTCATTCTTTGTGTCCTATAAGTTTACTCTAGCTAGGGCTTGAAGAAGATCATCAGATACTTGATAAGAGAAATCCCATCGGTAGAAACATTTAAGAGCAGTATGATTGTTTCTACAACAAATTTGACAAGGCGATGAGATTTCCTTACCTTTTTTGGCATTCATACCTTGAGCAATCTGATTGTTTTGACCAACGGCATGACGAAATCCTTTACCTCTAGAGGAGAAGATGCCTCTTCGTTTATTATATCCACCATGGCCTCGATAAAACCTTTGAGCTTGAAAAGCATATTGTGATTTAGTTGGGTATCTTCCTCCTCCTCTTATATCGAATCCTTTTAGTTCATTGTCTAATTGATTTTAGGTGGGATATGGAGGCTTTCCTATCATACTGTCCTAAATGTTTTATACTTAGGACCTAGTCCTCTAGCAAAGTTGATTAACTTACTATCTTCATCCACAGGCTTGTGTGTGGCTGCCAAACCATCACAAATGCCCTTGAATTCTTTGAGATAATCATCCGTCTGATCTGCTGCCCAACCTGATGTTTTGGAGTTATTGCTTAAGTTGAAACTCATTATCCTATGTTCCTTGAAGGTATGTCTCCTCCAGGAAATCCCACATCTCTTTAGCAGACGGACATCCTACGATAAGGTTCATGTTTTCCTCAAACATTGTGCCGAATATCCAGCTTGTTAATAACATATCCTTCCCTCCTATACGTGCTCTTCTTGGATGTACTGTCTGAACTTTCAGTTGTGTCCTTTCCTCATGTTTCATCTTTGATAAGATGAGAAAGCTTCATAGCTTGGATCAGTTGAAGCATTTGAATTCTCTATATGAGATAGTTTGTCGGTTTGAGCATAATAGGACAGGATGATGGAGAGAAGCAGTAGAGCGAGATGTTGCATAGGCCATCAATTTTTTTTTTGAAAATAAAAGAGTTTAGGATTAGACTATTGAATAAGGACTGCACAACAAAAAAGCTTAAACTCTGATACCATGTAGAATTTAGAGAAGAAAGGGATAATCTGTGTATTCCCTTGTTGAATCAATCGTACAATGGCTGTATTTTATACTGATTAAGGCACATCTATGCACGACCTAAAATTCACTAGTCGTGATGATACCTAACTCGACCTGCTGGGTAAGCCAACTAACAGTCAATACAATCCAAATGAGATTTATAGGAAAACAGTGAAGAATTATTTGAACATTTATATATTAATCTAAGGACTAGTAGTACGAATCATGAGCTTCTAATAATTTGAAATTTACAAAGCTGGTACAATTAAACACAACATCTGTTTAAAAGTTTACATAAACAGAGTAGCAAGATCTAAAGCTACTAAGGACAAGTGGCAGACGTAGTTGGAATGCATGTACATCTTCAATGCCAGCTCCCGACATGCACAGCGACTCCAGCTCCAAAATCTGTATGCAAAGTGCAGAAGTGTAGTATGAATACAATCGACCCCACGTACTCAGTAAGTATATTGTCTAACCTCGTCGAAGTAGTGACGAGAATTTTTAGTTTAAAAAGATACTCACCGTTATAACCTGTGCAGTAGACTAATAGTAGAAACAATTATAGAACATAACAGATAAAGGTACCATAAACAACTATGTGAGGCAGTAAGCGGTTACTAGGAGAAATCTCTGTAGTGAATTCATAATTTTCCTGGTATGAGAGGTATATTCAAGATATCCAATCAAATGGCATGGTAACACCCTTCGTGCTTTTATTTCTTCTCCACCATATATATATATATATACACGTCAAATTAATTAGCACGGCAACACCCTTCGTGCATTTATCTCATCCTTGCCAAATGTGCATGTAGCAGTACCAACCAGGTAGAATAATTTACAATATTAATGTCCACTAAGTAGAGAGTACCTAGATAGTAACAAATAACAAGTCGGAAACATATAGAAAATAGAAGTAGACGAGATAGAGGGCACTAAAGTAATGACAGCAAGTATGGTAGAAGAACATAAATTTTACTAACTAACATAGTGGAAGGCTTAGATGTAAATATAATAGACAAGAAGAAAGAGCTTGATCTTTATAAACTAACAAGTAAAGGTATGAATGACTAACATGGTATAAGACTTGTACTAAAGTGCAACAAAATAGTTACGACATGGATGTAAATATAACAGCAGGAAGTAGGCATGATATTTGCAAATTAAGCAAGTAGAAGGCATGGGAAACACAACAACAATTGAGATAGAGAACAAAAGACAAGGCAATAACGATAAGTCACATAGAAAACATAGGTACGACAATGACAGCTT
Organism: Nicotiana tomentosiformis; assembly: GCF_000390325.3. NCBI lineage: Eukaryota > Viridiplantae > Streptophyta > Magnoliopsida > Solanales > Solanaceae > Nicotiana > Nicotiana tomentosiformis. The sequence continues at coordinate 16,663,509 of NC_090814.1, read as the reverse complement.
AATGTAAAGGCATGAACATATACACGAGGACAATGTCACAACATAATGCATGTCTCTCGTCCTCGCCTGCACGAAAACACCCATCGTGCCATGAACTCGTGATCATATTAAAAAATGATAATATAAATGAAATGGCACGGCATCACTCTTCGTACTTTTACTCTCAAGTGAAATGGCACGGCATCACCCTTCGTGCTTTACACTCAACTGAAATGGAACGACATCACCCTTCGTGCTTTACACTCAAATGAAATGGCACGGCATCACCCTTCGTGCTTTACACTAAAAAAAAATGGCACGGCATCACCCTTCGTGCTTTACACTCAAAAGGAATGGCACGACATCACCCTTCGTGCTTTACACTTTCCCTCACATGATAAAATATATACAATGGCACGGGATCACACTTCGTTTTTTACACTATTCCTCACCAAGCACACGTATATCAATGACAAACAAGGTATGTAGCATAAATAACATCAAGGAGAGTGTTTAAATAAATGTTTCAAATTGAACATCACTCACGGCTTTCAAGCCAATAACAATTCAATAAACCTCAAGTACTTTATTATTCAAGTACTCCAAGAAGTCTCAAAAATGATCTTCAACTCAAGTATAGAATTCAAAATCTCAAGAATAATGGTCGTAGCGATGTATTTGTGATTGAGTATAATAATGACCGGATTTAGCACATCAATAATGTTCACAAAAATCCGTTAGATTTGTAATCAAATTACAATAAGACAAATCATGGTTTCTAACATTTAATGTCATATTCACAGAAATCCAGAAGTCAAAGAAGACATGAAACAAGAGTATCACAAAATTCTACAAAGCACAATAAATCGTACAATTTACCCGCGAGCATGATTAACCCTGGCACATGCATATATGCTTGTCACCTCATATATGTATCACCCCCGTACATAGCAAACAATGGCAATTAGTACGAAAAATTCCCTCACTAAAGTTAGGCAAAACACTTACCTCAATTTGGCCAACTAAATACTAAATTTAGCTTCTTCCTTTACAAATTCACCTCCACCCGACCAAAATCTAGCCAAAGACGACTTAAATAAATCATACAATGCAAGAGAAAAAAATTTCAATTAATAAAGCTATGACCTTTATAAAATTTCTAAAAAGTCAACAAAAGTCAACCCAGGGCTTGCCCTGTCCAAACCGGGGTCCAAGGGTAGTTCTTGACTACCCACAGCCCCATGAGTCCATATACGTGTTTTGTTTCCGAATTCGAGTCCTATCCGACTCTCAAATCCCAAATTTTTATTTTTTTTCACACTTTGACAAAATCCCTCAAATTTTTCCCCATATTCTAATGAATTTGATGTTAAACCTTATATATAATCACGAAATATAATTGCAATTTGATTAAAATTACTTACCCAATAGTTTGGTATGAACATCCTTCTACAAAATCGCCTCCCATCGAGGCTAGGGTTCCAAATATAACAAAATGAAGCTAAGTCTGAGAATTACTCAGATATATGCACGCTGCAGATGTCGCATTTGCGACATGGGATTCACAAATGCGAACCCCACAAAAGCGAAGAACCCCTCGCAAAAGCAAAGAACCCCTCGCAAATGCGAGTCCCTTCCCCAGCAGCCCTAGTTCCCAAATGCAAACTATACTCCCCAAATGCGATAGTCGCATTTGCGACAAAAATATTGCAAATGCGATGAAACCAGTACCAACACTCAAAAATCATTAAAATCATTCCGAAACCAATCAAAAACTCACCTGAGCCCCCGAGGCTCCAAACAAAACACCCACTCCAGTCCAAAAATACAACACGAACTCGCTCGCGTGATCAAAACATCAAAATAACCTCTAAAAGCACAAATCGGATGCCAAAATGCATGAAGATCACAATAAACTTCAAGAACTTCTAGAATCGCAACTAAGTGTCTGAATCATATAAACCCAACTCCAAATGACGCGAAATTTTGCAGGTAAGTTCCATAAGACGAGACGGACCTACTCGAGGCTTCAAATCATGAATAACAACATCGAAATGATGAATCGCACCTCAAATCAAAATCAATGAACTTTAAATTTTCAACTTCCATAAGTCGCACCGAAACATATAAAATCAACCCGGAATGTACTCAAATTTTGCACACAAGTCCCAAATGACATATCGAAGCTATTCTAATTCCCGGAACTACAATCCTAATCCAATATCCTCAAAGTCAACTTCCGGTCAAACTTATGAACTTTTCAGACCTTTAAATTTTTAACTTTCGCCAATTAGTGCCGAATCCTTCTAGAAATATCCAAATGCAAATCCGGGCGTACGCCCGAGTACAAAATCACCATCTGGACCTAACAGAACCATCAAAACTCCAATCTGAGGTCAAATGCTAAAAGGTCAAACTTGGTCAACTCTTCCAACTTAAAGCTTCAATCTTGAAGTTCATTCTTCCAAATCGATTCCGTATAACTTGAAAACCAAAACTGACGATTCACATAAGTCATAATACATCATGCGGAGATACTCGTGCCCTCAAACTACCGAGCGAAGTGCAAATTCTCAAAACGACTAGTCGGGTCGTTACATTCTCCCCTACTTAAATATACGTTCGTTCTCGAACGTGCCAAGAGTTGTTCCAAGGCCATAAAATCACGGTGTAACCTTACCATGCACATACCCCGGGGGTGACCCCATGTCACCCACTCCATATAAGCCTGCCAATACAACATAACTGGAGATCCTTACTTCAACCTTAGCTCATAAGCCTTAGGACCCAAATTTCCAACATCCGGAATTCCTTACAAAGCCTGAAACTCACATATACACACTGTATAAGTCTGAACAAGTTGTATTAAGTCATAACTATAACCTAAGATGTAGTCACATAATATACCCCATCACTCCGATACTCATAACAGTAACTGATGACCCCCACAGCTGCCCAAAAACAAATTCAATACCGGTTGTAAACCTCATATCGATTAGAACCTTGTTCAAAACATTCATACACTACGAATGATGAAGCAACACGCAAAATCTCTTAACCACTCATCTGATCAATAAGCCAAGAAGCTCACTCGTCTGACCAGGTCCATTGCCCAAATCCTCAGCCGAAATATAGTACCCTCCTTCCAAACATTCCTCATCCCAATACGATAATGCAAATCTCGGGTCCAGAAACCTCATCTCAGCCCATACAAGCAGCCGAACAGACAAGTCTCAACAAAAAAAATCATATGGAGCCCCACACAACGCGATCCCATACACCAACAAGTAATAATTCAGACATGACCGATAATAGTAAGAAAATTCAATAAGAAGGCTACTAAGAAAGCTAAGCAGACAGGGTAATTTTAACATTTTCTTATGAACTATTTTCAACAAGGTGAAAGCAAAATACACAAAATAAGCACAAGGAGTTACATTTCATCATAGTATTGTTGCGGCGCGCAACCTGATCCCATCATATCAATCCACATAGGGTACCCATAGAGCCATAATACTCGGGCTCACCGATCATATGTGCGTCAACATCAAACACGATAGAGTGCACCAATATAACTGTGGGAAGATGATTAGGCACAACAATACTAAGAAAGACAAGCATAACTATGGTGCAACAAACAAGTAAATATCATGAGGGGCATCCCGTCCATAACGCCATAAGGCCTAAATGGAATTACAATATACGTGCGAAGAATCATGTAACCCTCATAACCCGTCATAGTATAGGAGAGGAACACATAACATAGACCAAGGCACGAATAACATCCATTCCGCCCGATGATATACCTATGGTAATAGCTGTGCAGGAAAAAGCAAATTCGATCCGATACTGAATACACATTCTCATTAGGCCCACAAATACTCCCCAAACCAAATTCCGATCATTCCCAAATAGGTAAATGACCTTCCAAAAGTCCATAGCAACCTTTCCATAACACACACCATCCATCACCCAATCCTCAACGTTTCTTCACAATTCGCAATCAAGGAATAGTCTGCCAATGAGAACATCTAGTCTCTGAACCTCATGTATACCAGAATTTCCATATTCGATTTCAACAACTCTACTCAAATGGATGATACGTCACTCATACCCCATCATCTTACAGAAAAATACCCATAAGTCAAAACAAAATGCACCTGCCAATAGGCGAACTCTCCTCCGGTGATAACAAATAGTGCCAGCATAATCTTAAACACCCGAATCATCCGTGTCATCAAGAATTCATATCCTTCCCTCCAAAACTAAACTGTAACCTTGTACAAGGAAATTTTTAACCCCACACGGCGTATCGCCTCTAACATGCTAACTCGTGACACTACAAAATTTCATAATCAACTCTGAACCATGAGCAAATTTAACATCTCATCAACCGCGAACCTTTCATTTAACTCAATCCAGGAGAACATCACCACACACACAATATAGATTCTATACCTGTATAAAACACCAACCCCGGTCGTGGTCATAACCACGATGAATTCTTCGGAACTCATTAACACATAATCGAGTCACCAGAACTGATCGCCTCTAACTCAACCGAGTCACACAGACTGCTACCTCGAAAGTAACTCAATCCGATATGCTCGCTCTGAAGGAACCTTCTGCGAACCCGAAGTTGTTTCTTGTATATCTTCAATATTGCCATGTAGATTCATTCTTGACATAGAACTACCGCAGATCCGATCACCATTCACTACCAATCTCAACCCTACCCGTACACAAATTCAAAAGTCCTTAAATGTTGCGTAAGACCTGGAACTCTTCAAAACCTTCCCGATAACCACTCACCTTACTCTTATCTTCAATACGCAGCTAATACGTATCGAGCAACTCGTGCTTCACCAGCACATGACTATTCGAAGAAATAACCAAGCAATCCTTCAGCTCAAAAACTGATATAACACATGATCCTATGATTCGATCGTCATTAGCAGACTCCCCCACTTAGCCCGAAGCCATAGAACACCTTATCAGCAATCCAAAGTACCATATCTTCATAGAGGCCCCGATACCGCATGGCTATTCAGCTGAATGCTTCAAAACCCATGCAATACTAGTCATAGAACACCCCGAAGACTTTGCCAAGCGCTTACCCATCCTAGCAATAGTCAAGCAAACTTCCCCCAAAAGCTCTAAACGATAATATGTGCACTCCACTCAGGAGATGGTCCAACGGTTGTACTCAAATCGACACCTTACCATAAAACCACCTTAATCACAACAGCTAGGCCACCAACAAGTCTTCCCAAGTCTGTGCTTACCAACCAGATATAAGAACACGCCTCGTACCAGAAATGAACGACTGGAAGATTTATCACTACATCTTCTCCTGATACTAGATAGCACATTGCGATGATAATCAAGCATCCATAACCCTTCGTAATCGATTTGCATCATCACAGATTGTCGGCGCATAGCGAATACTGAGTGCACCAAATCACATATGAACGAATAGAAAGAATCAAAATCGTAGGTTTTGAGATGAAACAAGGCCGCACGATAAGGAAAAAAGAAAGGAAAATTTTCATAAATGTCCTATACCCTCTCGAAGATAGGTATGGACATCATCATACCGATCCGCAAGACTTTACTAAACACTTGTTCATGACTCGTAGAACCTATGAACCTAGTGCTCTGATACCAACTTGTCACAACCCGAAATTCACTAGTCATGATGGCACCTAACTCGACCTGCTAGGTAAGCCAACTAACAGTCAATATAATCCAAATGAGATTTATAGAAAATTGTGAAGAATTATCTGAACATTTATGTATTAATCCAAGGACTGGTAGTACGAAACATGAGCTTCTAATAATTTGAAATTTACAAAGCTGGTACAATTAAACAAATCATTTGTTTGAAAGTTCACATAAACAGAGTAGCAAGATCTAAAGCTACCAAGGACAAGTGGCAGCCATTGTTCGAACGCAGGTACATCTTCAATGCCAGCTCCCTACATGCACAGTGACTCCAGCTTCAAAATCTACACGCAAGGTGCAAAAGTGTAGTATGAGTACAAACTACCACATGTACTCAATAAGTATATTGTCTAACCTCGTCGAAGTAGTGACGAGGATTTTTAGTATTAAAAGATACTTACTGTTATAACCTGTACAGTAGACTAATAGTAGAAACAGTTATAGAACATAACAGATAAAGGTACCATAAACAGCTATGCGAGGCAGTAAATGGTTACTAGGAGAAATCTCAAAAGTGAATTCATAATTTTCCTGGTGTGAGAGGTATATTCAAGATATCAAATCAAACGGCATGGTAACACCATTCGTGCTTTTATCTCTTCCTACATTTATCTCATCCTTTGCAAATGTGCATTTATCTGATCCTTCGTACATTTATCTCATCCTTGCCAAATGTGCATGTTGCAGTACCAACCAGGTAGAATAATTTACAATATTAATGTCCACTAAGTAGAGAGTACCCAGATAGTAACAAATAACAAGTCGAAAACATGTAGAAATAGAAGTAGAGGCGATAGAGGGCACAAAAGTAATGACAACAAGTATGGTAGAAGAACATAAATTTTACTAACTAACATGGTGGAAGGATTAGATGTAAATATAACAGACAAAAAGAAAGATCATGATCTTTATAAGCTAACAAGTAAAGGCATGAATGACTAATATGGTATAAGACTTGTACTAAAGTGCAGCAAAATAGTAACGGCATGGATGTAAATATAACACCAGGAAGTAGACATGATATTTGCAAGTTAAGCAAGTAGAAGGCATGGGAAACACAACAACAATTGAGATAGAGAACAAAAGATAGGGCAATAACGACAAGTCAAATAAGAAACATAGGTACGACAACGACAGCTCAATGTAAAGGCATGAACGTATACACGAGGAAAATATCACAACATAATGCATGTCCCTCATCCTCGCCTGCACGAAAACACTCATCGTGCCATGAACTCGTGATCATGTAAAAGCATGATAATATAAATGAAATGGCACGGCATCACCCTTCGTGCTTTTACTCTCAAGAGAAATGGCACGACATCACCCTTCATGCTTTATACTCAAATGAAATGGCACGGTATCACACTTCGTACTTTACACTCAAATACAATGGCACGACATCACCCTTCATGCTTTACACTCAAAAGAAATGGTACGACATCACCCTTCGTGCTTTACACTCAAAAGAAATGGCACGGCATCACCCTTCGTGCTTTACACTTTCCCTCACATGATAAAATATATACAATGGCACGGTATCACACTTCGTGCTTTACGTTCATCCTCACCAAGCACATGTATATCAATGACAAGCAAGGTAGGAAGCATAAATAATATCAAGGAGAGTGTTTAAATGAATGCTCCAAATTGAACATCACTCACGACTTTCAAGCCAATAACAATTCAATAAATCTCAAGTAATTTATTATTCAAGTATTCCAACAAGTCTCAAAAATGATCTTCAACTCAAGTATAGAATTCAAAATCTCAAGAATAACGGTCGTAGCGATGCATTTGTGATTGAGTATAATAACGATCGGATTTAGCACATGAATAATTTTCACAAAAGTCCGTTAGATTTGTAATCAAATTAAAATACGCCAAATCATGGTTTTTAGCATTTAATGTCATATTCATAGACATCTAAAAGTCAAAGATGACATGAAACAAGAGTGTCACAAAATTCTACAAAGCACAATAAATTGTATAATTTACCCCCGATCATGATTAAATCTGGCACATGTATATATGCTTGTCACCTCATATATGTATCACTCCCTCACATAGAAAACAATGGCAATTAGTAGGAAAAATTTCCTCAACAAAGTTAGGCAAAACACTTACCTCAATTCGGCCAACTAAATACTCAATTTAGCTTCTTCCTTTATAGAAGCGGTCCTGGGCCAGTTGGCGAAGGGCCGCAGATGCGGAGTTGGGGCACAGATGCGCATCCGCAGAAAAGAAAAATGCATTGCATAAACGGGACTGGGCCTTTGGCGCTGGACCTCAGGAGCGGTCAAGGCTCCACAGAAGCGAGACTGCAAGAGCGGTCAGGGCACCGCAGAAGCGTGACTGCAGGAGCGGGTTTCTTTCCGAAGAAGCCGACTTGGATGGGCTTAATGGAAAGCCACACCTACTATGGGAATGTTCGCAGGTGCGGAGCCGCAGAAGCGGAAGGTCGTCTAGGTAGAGGTGTTTTATAAAAATGGAATTTGGCCCATTTTCTTCCACTTTTTACTTAGTTGGGGCGATTTTGGAGAGCTTCAAGGGGATATTTTCATCAAGCAATATAAGGTAAGTGATTCCCACATATTACAAGTTAAATACATGATTTGTACGTGGATTAGAGCATGGAAATTAGTAGAAATTATCGAATTTTGGTAGAAAACCTAGAATTGGTATTTTTTTATTTTAACCACAAAATTGGACATGGAATTTGGGATAAGTTATATATTTGAGTTTGTGGTGTTATGGGTAAAGTTTATCTTCAAACATTTTCAGAATCCGGGCACATGGGCCCGAGGGTTGATTTTATAGACTTTTCAAGCAGAGTTGGGAATTAATATAAATTGATCAATTATGGGTATTAGAGTATATTTTGATTGGTTTGCACACTTGTTTGAATAGTTTTGGATCGACGGGCATCAGTTTGAGGTGTTAGAGAGGCTTTGGAGCCGGTTATGGAATTTCGGAGCGAGGTAAGTCTCCTGTTTAACCCTGTGAGGGGAAAACTACCCCTAGGTGATAATTATTATTATGTGCAACTAGTTGTGGGTGCTACGTACGCACGAGGTAATGAGAGTCCGTACGTAACTAAAGCATGTCTATGTCCGGGTAGATTTAGGACCATATCATGTACTAATTGAGTTATTTGAATCGATTTTGTTGGCTTAATTAATCGAAGTTATAATCGAAATGAATCTAGAAATAATTATATATACACCAGGCTAAGCCTTAACAATTTGAGTTGTGGGCTAGTAAATTGAGAAATGGTAAGATTTAATTTATTTTTGTGCTCATGTGCTGCATGTTAAACACGTCTCGAATTTCGGTAACTTCCTTCCCTTTTCTTGTGGAGCGGGTCAAACGCCTCGGTAGTATATTGATGCATCTATTGATCACGCCGCTCATCCCTCGGTAATGTACATATTATTTTGGATCGGGCCGAACGACCTCGGACAGAATCGTGCGTTATATCGCTAGTAGTCCGAATGTTCACGAGTTAATCTTTCTACTGATGCCTGACATATTATACGATGTTCCTTATTTATTTGATATTGGCACTTGATAATTTCTGAGTTGTTAAGGCACGATACAAGATTAAGAAATTTATACTTTAAAAGAAATAATTGAAAAATTTAGGATTACAGATTTACTCCACTATTGTTGTGCACTTCATACCTGTTAGGGATTATTATATTATTTGCTTGGACCCCTAGTAAGTGTCGATGTCGACCCCTCATCACTACTTCTCCGGGGTTAGGCTAGATACTTACTGGGTACGCGTTGATTTACGTACTCATTTTACACTTCTGCACTAAATATGCAAGATCTGACAGGTTTATTGATGACCACCTTGGAGCGTAGGCGCACCTGTTGGGGAGACTTCATGTGAGCTGCATTCCAGGCTACGCATCGCAGTCCACCGAGTCTCCATTGTACTATTTATTTTATTTTGTCTTATTGCATTCGGGACATATGTTATATTATTATTGTACTCTTTAAAAAATGCTCATACACTTGTGACACCGGGGTTTGGGTATTTTTACTGGTTGTTAATTATTGTAGTTCATGTAGTCATTATCGTTTTTCTCTGTAATTCTATTTCTACTATTTAATTAAGGAAAAAAAATTATGATTTCAAAATACTAAAATGAGAAATTTAGTTGATTAAATCACGGTTGGCTTACCTGACGGCGGTGTTAGGCGCTATCACGACCTTTGGTAATTTTGGGTCGTGAAAGCTTGGTATTAGAGCGTTAGGTTTACTTTGGTCTCACAAGTCATGAGCAAGTCTATTAAAGTCTTGCGGATCGGTACAGAGACGTCTGTACTTATCTTCAAGAGGCTACAGGGCTGTTAGGAGCACTTCCCTTATTGATTTCCTCATCGTGCGATTTGATTCCATTGAGGCTTGTGCCTTTATTTTCTTCCTACTCAATCTTATGCGACGTGAAGAGCTTGTTATCAATTGGGTGCCGAGGAGTTTTAGTGGTATTGCAGACGTGGTGCGTGATGTTTTTCCCTCCGTGTTCGAGCATGCTATTAACGTCGCCTTGCGGAAGGATGTTCTTTTGTTCCATCTCAGTATCTGTATTTTCTATAGTTTGAGACTATGCACAGATGGCTACGATGTCTATGCATTGTCATCGCACATTATTGGTGCAATGGTATAGTGCTCGTCCATATGTTAAGGCAGTGAAAGGCTCGAAAGGAGGGTTTCTCAGTTCATGAATTAGAGGTTCGGCATTTGATTCCAGCAGAGGGAAGGCAATAGGGCTACAGATGTTCATACCTTGGTTGGTGGAGTAACGAGACTTGATATTTCCGAGCGTGATGGAATTTTAATTGTGATGCGGTGTCGTCGTCCTTGTTTGAATGCATTAAGGTTCACCGGTGGTATGGTCTTCTTGATTTTACCTTCAGGGCAGGGTGTTGTGAGATGGTGCATGAGGGGAGGTTGTCGGAGATAGCGGTGTGTAGCGGTTTAGAATCAAATTGCTATTTCAGATATTGGTGGCTCGAGAAAGATGATTTTCTAGGAGGTTTAGAGTTAGTGGCAATTCATTAGTCCTGGTGCCACATATAGGGAATTAGTGTAAGGCAGCAGTTGGGCAGCAAAGTATGAAGGGGGACATGGTGGGAAGTGTTGCACAGTGGTTGAAGTACTGGCAAGTCAAGTATGAAAAGCAGAGGTTGAGAAGTGGCTTAAAGGAGATGGTTTAACCGAATTAAGAGTGACATATTAGCATATATATTCTGTAGTAGGAGAGCCACTTATCTTTAGAAAGTGTAGAATGGTTTGGGAATCGTGATGGAAGGTGATTTGGTCAATGAATTTTATTTGGAATGATGGTTACTGCACGAAGAAATATTGAATATGGCGGAAGAGAGTTGCTTGAAATAAAGAGGGGTGTGAAGATTTAATTTTGGTTTCTGATGCAATATGATTTGAGTTGGAAAGGTATTGTTGAACTTTCAGTTGATATCAATGGAGAATGAACAAACTTATACGGCTGGTGGGCGAGCATGGGCTTAGGAGAATTTACTGATTACGAGGTAGTGGTACCCAGTGCAGCGTCGTTGGAAGATGTCGGTAAGGAATTCCACAGGTGGTTTATCTCCTGTAAGTAGATTAGTGGTTGCGTGATGATGATGAAGCTTCTGCAAAGAATACTACTGCTACCCGGTAAGAGGTCGAGTATATGATTATGGCTAATAATTCGGGATGTTCATGAAAAGTTTAAGAAGAAACTACGAGAAATTTGGCGAGTTAACGGTGTGAGATTATGGTAAATGAGAAGGAGGATCGCGTGGTTGTCGACCTGTGCAGCTTCTGGTTATCGGTGCATTGCTGGATTTATTTTGTGGCTAAGAAAAAGGAAAATATCAAGGGCAATTTGAGCAGAGAAATAGATAAATGTGTGTTATATTCTGCCCTATCGATTCATGTGCAGGTTTGGGAAACCTCAGAGTGTATGCTTTGTGGATGTGATGTACAAGGAAAAGAATTCAATCGGTTGCTTCTTTGAGAGGGTGTTCATGTGCTCGCAGAGCATTGAAATTGGTTAGATTCGAGATCAGGAAAGAGTGGGCGACTCTCAATAACAGTCCTAGTGGGTTTGAGAATTAAGGTGGAGTGCCTAAGGGTTTCAGGTCCGTTGTGTGTTTAAGGATCGATTTTTTGCAGTGGATTACGAATGGGACTTGTAATGTTCTACATTGTCATCGGGTATGCGGTGCAGTATTGGAGGAAAGGAAGAAATAGCTTCGGATTCGCGGAAGGTCTTGCAGAATGGGTGTACTAGTTGGAGATGCTATTGTGCGCTTGAGAAGGATATGAGATGGTTCATGGTCATTGAAAGGATGTGGTCTCGCGATTCGGGATAAGTGCGGATAGAGCTCATTATGTTTTGAATGGAACTACTACGTCAAGCATATATTAAAAGCAGTTGGGTCGGTTAGTAATGGTTGAGTCGACATGATTGTGGCAATGATCAGTTCCTTCGGCGTGTGAAGTCATACATGTGGGTTGTGGTTGTACGTGCAGGCTTGACAACCACCATAACCAGATTGATTTAGGAGGTATTTGATTCCAATGGCCTTGTTATGTAAATAGATTCCGAAAGAGTCATGGCGATCTAGATCATGATTTGAGGTTTGTATTTCTTTGTGGTTTGAGAATTCAACTGCGTGTTGCATTGGTTCTTCTAAAATGAACTAAGTAAAAGGTTTCTGGCCAATGAGGTGTTTAACCTGCTGGTAATTCAGGTGTTATGATGAATTCGTGTATTTCGCGTAGTGGCATGATAGGTGCAGTGAGCGGCATGGAAATTGGGAATTGAAGGTCAAGGTTGCAGTTCGATGTTGATAGAAGGTCACGAGCTCGGATGAGCAGGGAAGAATTCAGATGTTTAGAGTAAGCTGGCATTATCTTAGTGTCGCCTGAGAATGGTGCTCTGTAGAAGAGGCATTGTGTGTTAATTTGCGGGTTGTGATTTGACTTACGGAATTAGTACAGTTGGTGGTATGGATGTGTGCACTTGGCTTCTTGGACGGAAGGTCGTGGGAGCATACCCCACGGGGAGATTTGTTTAAGTCTGGCATATTAGTCAATTGATTTTTAAACATTAAAATAAAGTACGGAGATTTTTGATACTATCGTTAATGCGAGGGTTTATGCCTGAGAGGCGTTCTATTCCTTGGGCTATAGACTGTGTAAATTTGTTCCGGATTTGACTGTTGCTGTTGTATATCATGGAAAAAGGTTATTATGGATCTTTGGAAGGTTATTGGCCCAGTAGGGTATGATCAGAATAGGTGTGAGGTCCCGTGTAACTTGTGGTTTTATGTGAGCAGGATGGCTCTCGAGATGCATGTCATTTATCGCACCTTATTTATTCTTGGGTTTTATAGCGTATGGCATTATCCGTCTCACCAGGATTTGTATTATTCACTTGGTGTTCTTGTGGTCTATATTCAGGCATTTCGTAAGTATGAGCATTATGGCTTGATGTGTGTGCTTTCCTTCTTGATGTTATATACGGATTGGATGGCACGCCGCCACGAGTATATTGTCCGGATCGGGTGGCACGCTGCCACGGGCATGTTATGTGGATCGGGTTGCACGCCGCAATAACGAGATATTGATCATAGCTCCTTACACTCATTTTTTGTGCATTTTGATTCTCATACTCTGAGAAAGGCTCGTAACATCGTTTCGGCCATTTTATTCGTTACGCGGGCTGGGTAGTCCTTTATATAGAGATCATTCTTCCTTATGTATCACATTCGAGTTGTAGCTTGTTAGCGCGTTGTGAGCGTCATTAAGATTTTTGGCAGTGTCCGGGATGTCTTATTGTCTGAGCAGCTTATACTAGGTGAGACGAGAGTATTAGACCTAAAATTTATGCAATCAGATTTATATAAGGTACATTAAAGAGAAAATATCGTTATTCAGTTCAGAATGAGTTAATGGTTCTTGTCAGGAGGGGAGACTCCATGAATTATTGATTCGGCAGGTGGTTATGAGTTTTTACATGTCTCTTTTGTCGTGGTAGTATTGCGAGAATTGAAACAGGACTTATATGTGTCATGAGATGTATTGCGGGCATCAGATTCGTGAAATTGCAGCTATTGTGGTCGGAGTATGTTATTATATGCAACCGACTTATAGGGTGCATGGTGTGATTTCAGCATAGATGCATGATCATGTTTTAGTACAATGTGTGGTGATTGGCACGGTGTTCGTGTGTTAGAATCAGGTCTTGTAAAGAAATTCGGAGGTTGGAATTTGGTTCTAAGGCTTATTGACTAAATAAAAGGGAGGACCTTCAGTTTGGCTCGAGCTAATATGCTCAGCTGGGTTGTTGTGGCACGGGCAGGTGCACGAGGTGTTAAACAGTGATTTTTGGATAACTTAGGAGCAGTCCTTAGCACGTTCGAGGACGAACGTATGTTTAAGTGGGGAGAATGTAACGATCTGACCAGTCGTTTTGACCTCTAGCGCATTGTTAAGCGGTTTAAGGCCTTGAGTAGCTTCACTTCAGGCATTATGACTTGTACGCGTGGTAATTGAATTTTAGGAAGTTCGGAGTTGATTTGGAAAAAAATTCTAATTTCGGAAGCTTTAAGTTGGAAGAATTGACTAAGGTATAACTTTTGAGTAAATGACCTCGGAATCGTTATTTGAAGGTTCCAATTGGTTCGTATAATGATTTTGGACTTGGGCATATGTTCGGGTTGAATATCGGATCACCTGGGAGCATTTCAGCGCTTATTATGGAAGGTTGGTATTTTCAAAGTTTAAGAAATTCTTAAGTTTGACTTGAAGTGGATTTTAATGTTATCGATATCCGTTTGGGATTCCGAGCCTTGGAATAGCTTTGCCATGTCATATATGACTTGTGTGCAAAATTTGAGGTCAATCGGACTTGATTTGATATGTTTCGGCACAAGATATAGAATTTGGAAAGTTGGAAATTTATAAGTTTGATTCGAGGTGCGATTCATGATTTTGATGTGATTTGATGTAATTTAAGGCTTCGACTAAGTTCGTATTGTATTTTGGGACGTGTTGGTATATTTGGTTAAGATTCTGTGGGCCTCGGGTAGATTTCGGATGGTTAACAGATTGAATTTGGCCTTATGAAATTTGCTGGCGGCAGCACATATGGTGTAACCGCACCTGTGAGGTTTTGGCCGCAGGTGCGGAGCCGCAGAAGCGGGCCTGGGCTAGGTGGAGGAAGGGCTGCAGATGCGGAGTTAGGGCGCATATGCGCATCCATAGAAGTGGATAAGGCATCGCATAAGTGGGGCTAGGCCTTTGGTGCTGGACCGCAGGAGCGATCAAGGCTCCGCAGAAGCGAGACCGCAGGAGCGGTCAGGGCGCTGCAAAAGCGTGACCACAGGAGTGGGTTTCTGTCCGCATAAGTGGACTTGTCTGGTCTTAATGGAAAGCCGCACCTGCAATGAGAATGTCCGGAGGTGCGAAGCCGCAAAAGCGGCTAATAGGCCGCAGAAGCGGAAGGTCGTCTGGGCATAAGTGTTTTATAAAAACGGGATTTGGCCCATTTTATTCCATTTTTCACTTGGTTGAGGCGATTTTGGAGAGCTTCAAGGGGATATTTTCATCAAGCAACATAAGGTAAATGGTTCCCACCTATTATAAGTTAAATACATAATTTGTATGTGGATTAGAGCATAGAAATTAGTAGAAATTGTAGAATTTTGGTAGAAAACCTAGAATTGATATTTTTGGATTTTAAGCACGAATTTGTACATGGAATTTGGGTAAGTTATATATTTGAGTTCATAGTGTTATGGGTAAAGTTTATCTTTAAAAGTTTTTGAAATCCGGGTACGTGGGCCCGAGGGTTAATTTTATAGATTTTTCGAGCAGAGTTGGAAATTATTATAAATTGATCAATTATGGGTACTAGAGTATATTTGATTGGTTTACACATTTGTTTGAATAGTTTTGGATCGATAGGCATCGGTTTGAGGTGTTAGAGAGGCTTTGGACCCGGTTATGGAACTTCTGAGCGAGGTAAGTCTCCTGTCAAACTCTGTGAGGGGGAAAGTACCCCTAGGTAATAATTATTATTATGTGCAACTAGTTGTGGGTGCTACATACGCACGAGGTAACGAGAGTCCGTACGTAGCTAAAGCATGTCTATGTCTGGGTAGATTTAGGACGGGTCCTAATTGAATTATTTTAATCCATCACTACCCGCCATCACTACCTTTGGTGATTTTGGGTCGTAACAAATTCCCTCAACAAAGTTTGGCAAAACACTTACCTCAATTCGGCCAACTAAATACTCAATTTAGCTTCTTCCCTTACAAATTCAACTCCGCCCGACCCAAATCTAGCCAAAGACGACTTAAATACATCACACAATGCAAGAGAAAATAATTTCAATTAATAAAGCTATGACCTTTATACAATTTTCAAAAAGTCAACAAAAGTCAACCCCGGGCTCGCCCGGTCCAAACCCGGGTCCAAGGGTAGTTCTTGACTACCCATAGTCCCACGAGTCCATATACGTATTTTATTTCCAAATTCGAGTCCTATTCGACTATGAAATCCCAATATTTTATTTTTTTTCAAAACTTTGACAAAATTCCCCAAATTCTTCCCTAGATTCTCATGAATATGATGTTAAACCTTATGTAAAATCACGAAATATAATTGAAGGTTGATTAAAATTATTTACCCGATAGTTTGGAATGAACATCCTTCTACAAAATCGCCTCCCATCGAGGCTAGGGTTAAAAAATATAACAAAATGAAGCTAAGTCTCGAAATTACTCCGCTATATGCAGGCTACAGATGTCGTATTTGCGACATGGGATTCGCAAATGCGAACCCTGCAAAAGCGAAGAACCCCTCGCAAAAGAGAAGCTTGAAAATTTCTGCTGCCTTCGCAAATGCGACCAAAAAGGTCGCAAATGCGAACACTGGTCTATCGCAAAAGCGACCAGTTGGTCGCAAAAGTTAACCTACCCAGCCCAGGCCTTTATCGCAAATGCGAGACAAAGTCCGCAAATGTGAACTCAAAAGGCTTCGCAAAAGCAACATTTCTTGGCAAATGCGAGTCCCTTCCCCAGCAGCCCAGGCTCGCAAATACGAAGTAGACTCCGCAAATGCGATAGTCACATTCGCGACAAAAACATCGCAAATGCGATGAAACCAGTACCAGCACTCAAAAATCATAAAAATCATTCCGAAACCAATCCGAAACTCACCCGAGCCCCCGAGGCTCCAAACCAAACACCCACTCCTGTCCAAAAACACAACAAGAACTCGCTCGCGCGATCAAAATACCAAAATAACCTCTAAAAGCACGAATCGGATGCCAATACACATGAAGATCACAATAAACTTCAAAGACTTCTAGAATCGCAACCAAGCGTCCGAACGATATCAAATCAACTCCAAATGACGCCAAATTTTTTCAGGTAAGTTCCATATGACAAAACTGACATACTCAAGGCTTCAAATTACGCAAAACAATCTCGAAACGATAAATCGCACCTGAAATCAAAATCAATGAACTTTGAACTTTGAACTTTTAACTTTTAAAAGTTGCATCGAAACATATCAAATCAACCCGGAATAAACTCAAATTTTGCACGCAAGTCCCAAATGACATATCAAAGCTATTCCAATTCCCGGAACTACAATCCAAATCCAATATCCTCAAAGTCAACTTCCGGTCAAACTTATAAACTTTCCAAACCTTTAAATTTCCAACATTCGCCAATTAGTACCGAATCCTTCTAGAAATATCCAAATGCAAATCCGGGCGTACGCCCAAGTCCAAAATCACCATCCGAACATAACGGAACCATCAAAACTCTAATCCGAGGTCAAATGCTAAAAGGTCAAATTTGGTCAACTCTTCCAACTTAAAACTTCAATCTTGAAGTTCATTCTTCCAAATCGATTTTGTATAACTTGAAAACCAAACCGACGATTCACAAATAAACTTATTAGCCAGGTAATTTATTTCCCTAACTCATATAGTAGTGGCAATTAGATATTAGCGAGGAATTAATACCTTTTCACTGGTAATTAAAGAGAATGGCCACCAAATACGGTGCTCCCAATAATTAAATTCTAACTTTTCCTAATATTATCTTCCCTCCAACCTTTTATTTATTCTCTCCCTCTCCCATTTCCTCCTTGTTACCTAGAACAGAAACCCCAATCAAACCATTTCCCAACTGAAGATTATCCTAATCATCGGCAGCGCCAACACCGGCCACCGTCACCAGGTAATCAGACTCATCTCTCTCTCTATATATATAAATATCCTATTTATTCTCCATCTGCTTCAACTTTTCTTCGTTGTTGATGACTCTCTTTCTATCTCTAGAATATGAACCTCTTAACTCTCAACCTTGTCTCTCGTCAGTATTCGCCGTTGCCAGCATCGCTACATACTCAAGACTTAGGTTTGCTTTTTTCTGTTTTTTTGTCTATTTTAGTTTTTAGCATCTTTTCATTGATTTCTACTTTTAGTAAATATTCTATGCGTCTAGCGATTTGCGTAAAATTTTGTTCAGTTTCTTTGGTAATTCCTATAATACAATAACCACTCCAGTAAGCACATAGGTGTATGTTATGTCGTTAAGATGGATTATTTTGCATCTCCCCGTGCCTTTGATTAATTTAGTGGAGTGAGGGTTAGAATATTGTGCTATTTTTCTAGAAAGAAGATCTACAACTACATCTCCGTCCCAAACAACTAAAAATTAAAATCCTATTTGTGTAATAAGTGAGAGACTACTGGTTATTGCTCATTCGGCAGCAATTGTTATTTTGTGGCAGTTACAAATTTAAGTTTTAACTGATTTATGATTTAGGGAGATACGATGTCAATGTGTACTATGAGAATGGTGAAGATTGATGATATGATTGATTTTGGCTTGTTGAAATATTGATTCATAGTCATTTTGATCGATCAGTTGCAAGTGGGCTATATACGTTGAAATACCATGGCAACATGTGTGGATTCACATTACGGTAATCTAGTTTTACTTCACTTGTGATAGTGCACGCTAAATTACCTTCTTGTTTGATTTGTAGGACCATATTGCTTTAGAAAAATATTTACCAGTCTTCCGTAGCAGTTTCTTGGCTAGTTTTCCATGAGCGATACACAAAAGGGGTTGACCAAATACTTAGATATATGAGCTTTTGATTTTGTAATGCAATCTTCTATTTTTCGTTCCTTTGATACTTCGCTTTCAATAAACAAGATAAACGATATGAGAAGGAGAGAACCTATCATTGTGTCTGGTTTTTCCAAAGAATACGAGGCAAAGGAGAGAGATTCAGTGCACGCGTTTAGCTATTTCATCCCTAACAATTGTTAATTGTGGTGCGTGCTCTGCGATTATTGTAATGATATTGTCTATGCTATTATGTCCTACTTGACTTGCGACCAGCTTATATGGTCTTTGTAGATCAAGGGAGATAGTTGATTTCAGATTATCATAGGCCCTAACATGGGTGGGAAGTCAACCTGCATATGTCAGGTGTGAGTTTTCTAAAAATTTGTCCTTTTTTATATTTGTTGTTGTTGTTGTCTCTTTGGCTTTTTACATTTATCTCAGCAGGTCTCCATTCAAATGTTGTTTTTGAATATTTGTACTTGATGGAATTAATTGATTAAAGCTAACAGAGAAGTTGTAATAGCATTAGCATGATGAAGAATCATAGGGTAACACAACTGTTAGAAAAAAAGAATCAAAGCGTAAAACATAGTCTTCAACTGTTTCTAATGCCTTCTGCTTTATTTGAGTTTGAATGATGATTATATCAACATGTTCTTTCCAAGAGATATAAATCAGATATTTCATATTTCTATTCCTTTACTTGTGGAGTGCATGAATAAATTTGGCGCTATACTAATTCAACTTAATAACACCATTAACTGGGGCAATGCCATTGAGAGACAAATGTTCATTGGTTGTGCCACAGTTCAGATTTTAAAACATGAGTGTAACTCTAAAAATATGTTGCAACCTGCTTGAAAAGGTTGTGGAAGTTTAGGTGAAAATTAAAGTTAGACATTTTCCAACAAAATGGAATTTGCTGTTTGAATGAATGCAATTGTTTGGGAGTTGTTTTTTATTGGAACTATGAGTTCGCTATTTTTGTCGTTTTACAAATATAAAACCTTGGTGATGAAGTAAAATCTGTTATGCTTTGATATTAGCAACGGAAAGCATTCGCTAATATTAGCATCATAACCTTAGAAAAGAATTTATGTGGTTGATTTGTACTTGAAGATCATTTAAGATATCTACAAAATGAGGAGGATCTTTACACTGATCTTCTAGGAGAATGGAGATATATGTCTAACTATATCTAATACCATAACTAGGATGAGTATTAGTGTGTAGTTTATGACTTCAACTCATATTTTTCACACTTTAATCTATCTGTTCAACATGTGAACATTTATTAGGCCCATGATGCCAACAGTGGCCATGAACGAGTACCCAAGCATCATGATGTTGTTTAAGTGGTAATATTGCTGAAATTACGCTATCTTCTCACGATTTTGTGCTTGTTTTAGAATACATTAACATATTACTTATTTTTTGAATTATGCTCAATATGTTGCGGATGGCGTTGTGCATCAGTTTATTTGTTTATCGAGTCACCAATTGTCACGATCCAACACTCTAACCTGTCGTGATGGCGCCTATCGATGGTACTAGGCAAGCCGACCTTTCAAAATACTTCAACATTTCATAAAAAGGATAATTCAAAGCTTTTTCATACTAGAAAGTTTTACAAAAAAAAAACCGGAGTTGAATTCAAAATAAAATGCGAAAAGATAGCCCCAAACATCGGGGTGTCACCAAGTCATGAGCATCTAGATATCCAGTCTAATAAAAACAGTGTCTCAAGTATCAATATAGGAAAGAAAGAAAACATAGAAGGAGAGACAAGATCTGCGGACGCCGACAGCTACATCGTAGTCTCCGGTACTCAATCGCGCACGAACTCAATGACCTCCGTGATCAAACAAATCTGGATCTGCACATGAAGTGCAGGGTGTAGCATGAGTAAAACCAACTCAGCACGTAACATAAATAAATAAGGAACTGAGAAGGTAGTGACAAACTATACAAATACAATTTATTTTTAATAATTCCAGCAAAGAATAGACATGCTTTCGAATCCGGCAGTTCAAATCAAATTAGTTTTATACAGTTACAGTGCAGGTAAATCCGGATATAGAATCTTTCAGAAATTTCATGACAATGACAGATAGCAACTAAGTGCATCAACAAATGAAAAAGCAAGTACAGCCTCTCAGGGAAACAGTCACTCAACTCGTCACAACAGCTCAATCACTCGGCTCTCAGCCCTCAGTACTCACACTCAATAGGTACCTGCGCTCACTGGAGTTTGCAGATTCCGGAGGGGCTCCTTTCAGCCCAAGCGTTATATCCGCACGGACAACTCACATGCTGCACGGACAACTCATGTGCTATAGTATCAATATGTGAAACCGCACGGACAACTCACGTGCCACAATATCAATATATGGAACCACACGGAGAACTCACGTGTTGCACGGACAACTCACGTGCCATAGTATCAATAACTCACAGACAGGCCCTCGGCCTCACTCAGTCATCAACCTCTCTAATCTCTCGGGCTCTCGAAAATCAGAAAGATCGGCCTAAACAAAGATTACACAGTGTATCAATAAGAATCAAGAAGAGGCTGAGATATGATACGCAAGTAAAACCATGACTGAGTACAAGACAACAATCAACAAGTAATTCAACAAGTACGCGACCTCTGCGGGTCCCAACAGTACCATCACATAGCCTAAGCATGATTTCTAATATGATTTGTAGCCAAATTTCTATAACACAGGGAGAGCATATAGCTAGCAACAAGTTATTCAACTTTACAGTTTCACGGAATGGACCAAGTCCCAATTCCTACGGTGCACGCCCACACGCCCGTCACCTAACATGTGTGTCACCTCCAAAATACTCATATAATCCAATAATCCGGGATTTCATACCCTCAAGACTAGATTTAAAACTGTTACTTACCTCAAACCTCGCAAAATCCTACTCCGCAATGACTTTGCCCCTCGAATCAATCTCCAAACGCTCAGAATCTAACCACAAGCAGTACTATATAATTAATATAGGCTAAAAAAATCAATTCCATAAGAAAAACACGAAATTATAAGCCAAAATCCGAAATCGGCTCCAACCCGACCCTCGGGCCCACGTCTCGAAATCCGATAAAAGCCACAAAACCCGAAAGCCCATTCATTCACGAGTCTAACCATATTAAATTCATCAAAATCCGACATCATTTGGTCCTCCAAATCCCTAAAATTCACTCTCTAATTTTCAAGCCCTAAAACCCCAAATTTCACTTCAAAATCTCGCTAATTAGGTGGGGAAATCAGTAGGGAATCAAGATTTATGATAAAAAATGAGTACAAGAAGCGTACCTCAATAATCCCCTCGAAAATCTTCTCCCAAATCGCCTAAGTCCAAGTCTAAAATGGTAAAATAAGACTAAAATCGCGAACCCTTACTTTTTAAACCTTCTGCCCAGACTTTTCGCATATGCAGACCCATTGTCGCATTTGCGACGCCGCACCTGCGGAAAATCCATCGCAGGTGTGGATTTCACTTAAAATCCCAGATTCCGCTCCTGCGGCTTCAAGACCGCATCTGCGCCTATCGCAGGTGCGGAAACCTATCGCATCTGCGGCTAAAACTCGCACCTGCGCACAGCTGCCCGCTTTTGCGACCATCGCAGGTGCGGAAAAATCTTCGCACATGCAGCTTCTGCTCAACTCCTCCTTGGCCGCTTATACGGTCCCATCGTCGCTTCTGCGAGCTTGCACCTGCTGTTCTCACTCCGCAGGTGCGATTACACCAGCAACAACAACACTTCAGCTGTCCCTTTCAAATCCAAACCAAGTCCGAAACCTCAGATTTTGCACACAAGTCATATTCAACATTACGGACCTATTCTAACTTTCGGAATCGGAATCCGACCCCGATATCAAAAAGTCATCCCCCGGTCAAACTTTCCAAAAATTCGACTTTCGCCATTTCAAGCCTAAATTAGCTGCAGACCTCAAATTCACAGTCCGGACATGCTCCGAAATCCAAAATCACCCAACGGAGCTAATGGAACCGACAGAACTCTATTCCGGAGTCGTCTTCACACACTTCTGACTACGGTAAAAATCCTGAGACTTAAGCTTCCGTTTTAGGGACTAAGTGTCCCAAAATACTCCGAAACCAAAAACAAGACCTCCCGGCAAGTCACATAAGCAAAAACAGATACGGAAAAAATAATAAATAGAAAATCGGAATTAATACACTCAAAATGACCGGCCGAATCGTTACAGTAGTGCAATTTAAATTTGTGATCTAACAGCTTTGCACCAGTTGCATATGATGGTGACAAACAACTTTTCAATTATTTGATTTGTTCCTACGTGTAGATAACTTATGTATGTGTGTTACCGATATCTATTTTCTCTTCTTGGATGTTGATGGAGCTTTTAACTAATATTATTTTAGAGATATCTGATGTTGGGATGTGCTTTCTAGATAGAATAGTAGTTATAAACAGGTTGAAAATTTATTGATTCTGCCGAAAATTTTAAGAATTTGAAGAGTTAGTAAAATTTTGAGTCTGACAAATTTCAAAGTTATTAGATGCAGAAGTATAATTTTTGCGCTAAGTTTCATCTTTTAACATTCACTCATTTTATTATTTCAGGTCATACCTTATGATGTTTGAAATTTTAGCATATGAAGATTTCAATATGATGAAAAGTTGCAAGAATTATTTGAGGGTTGTGCATCTAGAAATTTGTTGTTGCTAATATTCAATAGGAGTAGTTACGATGCCATTAGCCATTTAGTTTAAACATGTAGTTTCATCGTTTAGCTCGTTGATACATTTGTATATGAATTAGTGCCTACTTTTGTTAGATTTAATGAAATATATACCATATTTTATGATAATAATATATTATATTTTAGTAGCATTTTCCATTATAATTGTATTATGTATAATTAATATTTATTATTGTACCTTTCATTTACTGTCTTAATTGGATTTATCAGCAATAAAAATGGACTTTAAAAGAGCAAAAGAAGATATTTCTTAATGAATTTAGCGGCCACTATAATTGCCGCTAAACAATAGACGTTAACGGGGGTAACAGTTAGCGACAATTTTAATTGGATTTAGCGGCAATAAAAATAGACTTTAAAGGATAGGCTGAACCATTTTGGGAATAGATTTAGCAGCCATTATAATTGCTGCTAATCAGTTGCCGTTAAAAGCATATGGATTTTAGCGGCAAAAAAGCTACCTTTACCGGCACTTTTCTGAATCGCCGCTAAAATCATTAGCGACCCCATGTTCAGCAACCAAAACTTATTGGCTGGTATATTTTTTAGCGGCAATAACAATTGCCACTAAAGGCATTTGTAATTGCCGCTAAAAGCTATTTTTGTAGTAGTGACATCATGCGGAGATACTCGTGCCCTCAAACTATCGAGCGAAGTGCAAATGTTTAAAACAACCAGTCGGGTCGTTACAAGCTTATCAGGATGCATAAATCTCTCAACAACGCAAAGTAACCTTATCATAATATAACTACAATATCTACCGAATCTTTCTTTATACTTGTAATGACCCGGCCGGTTATTTTGAGTATTTTAGCCCTGGTCCTCTATTTATTGACTCTTCTATGTTATATTGCAGTTATGTGACTTGCCGGAGCATTTGGTTTTGGTTTCGGGTGAGTTTCAGAGGGAAATGAGACATATAGTCCCCAAGATGGAGACTTAAGTTGAAAGGGCTGACCGTAGTTTTTCCGTTTGAATCGGCGAAAGTTAGAAAGTTGAAAGTTTGGAAGGTTGAGAAGTTTGACCAGAAGTTCGAATAGGTCCGTCATGTCATTTATGACTTGTGAAAAAAAATTGAAGTCAATCGATGTTGTTTTGGTATGATTCGACGTTAGTTTTGGAAGTCGGATGTTCATAGTTTCAATAGGCTTAAATTGGATTGCGATTCGTTGAATCGATGTTGTTTGATGTGATTTTTGGCCTAGACTAGGTCCGTTATGTGTTATGGAACTTGTTGGTTTAACTGGACGGGGTCCCAGGGGCCCCAGGTGTGAATTGGATTGAATCCGGAATAATTTTGGACTTGAAGGATTGTTGAACCTGTTGCTACTCTAGTGTCATCGCACCTGCGGAGGGTTTGGTCGCAGGTACGGATACGCAGATGCGTGAGGTTGATCGCAGAAGAGGCCTACTAACATCCATCACAAAGGCCAGATAAGATAGACAACCTTTCTCAACCATCCGCTGAGCTTTAAAGTATGGAATCATTCTACTGGGAACATAGTCTATAGAGCCGCTCCATTCAACCCTCAGCAACCTCGGCATCGCCAACGTCACATTCTTAGCATGAGAATCTAGAACATCATGACATGGAGACAGCCAATCCATACCCAAAATCACGTCAAAAATGACCATACTAAGAAACAAGTAGAGATCTACTCTGGTCTCCAGACTCCCAATAGTCACCACACATGACCGATATATACGGTCCACAATGATAGTATCGCCCACTGGAGTGGACAGATGAACAGATGAAACTAGAGACTTACGGGGCATATCCAGATAATGAGCGAAATATGAGGACACATATGAATAAGTGGAACCAGGGTCAAATAATACGGAGGCATCTCTATGGAAGACCGAGATAATACTTGTAATCACAGCATCAGAAGCAATGGTATCTGGTCTAGCAGGAAGAGCATAGAAACGGGCCTGGCCGCCCCCTGATGGGCCTCCCCCTCTCGGGCAACCCCTAGCTGACTGGGCTCCACCCCGAGCTGGCTGAGCGGGTGGTGAAGAAACTGGTGCTGATGTCAGAGACTAGCTCCTCTGCTGAGCCGGACCTCCCGTAAGGTGGGGACAATGCCTCCTGATGTGGCCAAACTCTCCACACTTATAACAACTCCCCGGTGCTGGTGATGGGGACTGAAGGGAGCCATGAGCACCGGGATAACTGGCAGAAGGACCTGGCATAAACGAACTCTGACCCGATGGAGCACGGGACGAACTCTGAGCTGGGAGGGCACTGAAAGATGAATGGCTCTGCTGATAACCATGTGAACCATGGCCAGATGATGCACCACAGTGAAATGGGCGAGCCGTCTAAGCATGTCTAAAAGGACGACCCCTACCGTGGTGGAACTGCCCCCAGAAGGAACACCGCTAAATCCACCCTGTCCACTAGGCCTCTTGGCCTCTCTCTCAACCCGCTCCTGGCTGCGAACTATCTCAATCTGACGAACAATGTCGACAACCTCATCAAAAGTAGCACCAGACACTCTCTCTGGTCATAAGCAATCACAGCTAAAAAGTGAGGCCATCTATAAACCTCCTTATCCTCTCCCTGTCTATGGGAACCAACCAGACAGAATGACGGTCCAACTCTGAAAATCTCATCTGATACTGCGTCACGGACATATCACCCTGACAAAGCTGCTCGAACTGCCTGCGCAGTTCCTCTCTACAGGACTGTGGCAGGAACATCTCCAGGAATAGATCGGAGAATTGCTACCATGTAAGGGGTGCTGCGCCGACCGTCCTATGCCTCTCGTAAGCCTCCCACCAACTGAAGGCAGCCCCAGAGAACTGAAAAGTAGTGAACAAGACCCCACTGGCCTCTAGAATACCTACTATATGTAGTATCCTCTGACACCTGTCCAAGAAGCCCTGTGCATCCTCTCCCTCGGTACCACTGAAAGATGGAGGTTGGAGCCTTCCAAACCTCTCCAATCTACACTGCTCATCCTCAGGCATAGAAGGAACAACATAATCCTGAGCAGCTATAACCGGTTGGGCTGGTGGTGCCCCCGGTGTCTGGAATCCCTGTACCACCTGCTCTGGTGTGCAGGCGGCAGGAGTCTGAGCACCTCCCCCGACCTGAGAAGTGGCTGCTATAGCCGGAACAGAGACCGCCTGAGCAAGACTGGTACACGCGGTCAGAATCTGAGCTAAGGCCTCCTAAAGGCCTGGAATCACAATGGGCACGGGTGGTGCCTGGGCTGGTCCCACGGGCTCATCCACAACTAGAGCCTGCTCCTGAACTGGGGAACCTGGTTGGTCTGCAGGTACTGTTCCAGCTGCTGTGCGAGCTGCACCTCTGCCCCTACCGCGGCGTCTTCCGCGACCTTGGCCTCTCGTGGCCCTAGCTGGTGGTACTCGTGGCTGTCCATCCTGCCCCGTAGTACACGTCCTCACCATCTGTGAGAGAATTAGAATAACAGAAGTTTAGTTACCAGAATCAAAAGATTCGCATGATAAGAATTTAAGAATATGAAGTTTCCTAAGGGTTCGGCAGCCTCTCGAAGATAAGTTCAGACGTCTCCGTACCGATCCGCAAGACTCTACTAAACCTGCTCATGACTCGTGAGACCCATGTAACCTAGGCTCTGACACCAACTTGTCACGACCCAAAACCTAACCCGTCGTGATGGAGCCTATCGTGATACTAGGCAAGCCGACATTTCCAAAACATTTTCAACATTTAACAGAAATGAATTAAGACATTTAAAATAACCGGAGTGTTTCATAAAAATTGGGTAAAATCCAAAACATAAGTGCGGAAAAATAACCCGTCATCGGGGTGTCACTGAGTCATAAGCATCTAGATATCCAGTCTAATACAAACAGTGTCTAAGTATCAATACAGAAAAAAGAGAAAACATAGAAGGAGAGACAAGGTCTGCGGACGCCAGCAGCTACCTCGTATTCTCCAATACTCAATCGCGCACGAACTCAACGACCTCCGTGATCAAACACACCTGGATCTACACATAAAGTTTAGGGTGTAGCATGAGTACAACCAACTCAGCAAGTAACAGAAATAAATAAGGAACTGAGAAGGTAGTGACGAGCTATACAAATACAGTTCATTTTCAATAATTCCAGCAAAGAGTAGACATGCTTTCAAATCCGGCAATTCAAGTCAAATCAGTTTATACATTTACAGTGAAGGTAATACGGATATAGAATCTTTCAAAAATTTCACAACAATGATAGATACCAACTAAGTGTATCAACAAATGAAAAACAATTACAGCCTCTCAGGGCAACAGACACTCAACTCGTCATAACAGCTCAATCGCTCGGCTCTCAGCCCTTTGTACTCACACTCAATAGGTACCTGCGCTCACTGGGGGTGTGCAGACTCCGGAGGGGTTCCTTTCAGCCCAAACACTATATCGCTGCGGCGTGCAGCCCAACCCAATCATATAAGTAGCCATAAGGCTCGTTGCAGCGTGCAACCCGATCCACAATCCATAAATAGCCATAAGGCTCGTTGCGATGTGCAACACGATCCATATACCCTCATATAGCTCATAGTTTGGCACTCAGGCCCTACCTCAGTCACTGACCTCTCAAGCCCATCGGGCTCACAGAATATCATAATAATCAGCCCAAACAAAGAATACAACAAGTATCAACAAGAAATGAGAGGGAACAGAGATATAACACACAAGTAAGACTCTGACTAAGTACAAGACAACAATTAACAGTCAATTCAACAAGTATACAACCGCTGCGGGTCCTAATAGTGATATCATATGGCCTAAGCATGGTTTCTAACATGAAAGGCAGTCAATTTCTCAAAGACAAGAAAAAACAAGTAATAACAATGGCTATTCGACTTTACAGTCTCACGGGATGGACCAAGACACAATCCATCGCGGTGCATGCTCACACGCCCGTCACCTAGCATGTGCGTCACCTCCAAACACTCATATCATACCAATTCTCGGGGTTTCATACCCTCAAAACTAGATTTAAGACTGTTACTCACCTCAAACCGCGCAAAATTCTACTCCGCAATGCCTTTGCCCCTCGAATCAGTCTCCAAATGACCCAAATCTAGCATCAAACAGTACGAGATAATTAATATAGGCTAAAGGAATCAATTCCACAAGAAAAATACGAAAATACAAGCCAAAATCTGAAATTGGTCAAAAGTCAGCCCTGGGCCCACGTCTCGAAATCCGGCAAAAGTCACAAAACCCGAAAGTCCATTCACTCACGAATCCAACCGTACCAAATTTATCTAAATCCGAT
Source organism: Nicotiana tomentosiformis (assembly GCF_000390325.3). Lineage (NCBI taxonomy): Eukaryota > Viridiplantae > Streptophyta > Magnoliopsida > Solanales > Solanaceae > Nicotiana > Nicotiana tomentosiformis. The sequence goes on along the minus strand of NC_090814.1, from coordinate 16,634,598 downwards.
GTGAAAATCCCAATCGAAACCCAAAATCTTAGTTGAAGAACTTCTTCCCATTTCCCCCCAATTTTTAACCCAAATCCAAAATTTAACGATAAAATTAATGATAGATTAGTGGGATATAACCAAAATCAACTGTAGAATCATTACCCAATCGATATCTCTGAAAATCCCTCGAAATCTCGTCTAAATCCGAGCTCCCAAACTCAAGTTTTGATAAAAATGGCCAAACCCTCGTTTTTGAATCTTTATATTTGCACAGTTAATTCCTTCTTCGCGAACGCGGTCAAAGCCTCGCGTTCGCGTTGAACCAAAAACATGTTGACCAGAATTCTTCTTTCGCGAACGCGAGTGACCTCTCGCGAACGCGTACCTTTCACTGGCGGACCCTACGCGAACGCGGGACCCTTTTCGCGAACGCGTAGGCTTAAATGCCTGAAGCTCCATCTGCCCGTTCCTTTCCGTGAACGCGAGGACCATGTCACAAACGCGTAGCCTCAGAGTTCCACATCTTCGCGAACGCCGGAACCACATCGCGAATGCGAAGAGTAACTCAGCTGGCCTTCCCAGATACCTTACGCGAACACGAGAACTCCCTCGCGAACGCGATGAAGAAAATGTCTGCAACAAAACACCAGAAAATCTACTATCTTCCAAAGTCCAAAAGTGATCCGTTAAGCATCCCAAACTCACCCGAGGTCCCCGGGACCTCAAGTAAACATACCAACCAATCCTAAAATACTATACGAACCTAGTCGAGCTTTCGAATCACTCAAAACAACATCAAAACACCAATTACACCCGAATTCAAACCTAAAGAACTTCTAAACTTTCAAATTTCACAAACAACGCCGAAACCTACCAAACCACGTCCGATTGACCTCAAATTTTGCACACAAGTCATATTCAACATTACGAACCTATTCCAACTTTCGAAATCAGAATTCGACCCCGATATCAAAAAGTCAACCCCCCGGTCAAACTTCCCAAAATTCGACTTTCGCAATTTCAAGCATAAATTAGCTACAGACCTCAAATTCACAGTCCGGAGACGCTCCTAAGTCCAAAATCACCCAATGGAGCTAACAGAACTCCATTCCGGAGTCGTCTTCATACACTTCCGACTACGGTCAAAATCCTGAGATTTAAGCTTCTGTTTTAGGGACTGAGTGTCCCGAAACACTCCGAAACAAAAAACAAGACCTCCCGGCAAGTTACTTAAGTAAAATAGAAACGGAAAAAATAGTAAATAAGGAATCGGGACTAAAACATTCAAAACGATCGGTCGGGTCGTTACATTTACAAATATTCTTTGGTCACTCACATGGTGTCTAAATGCAATAATTATGTTCTAAATCTCTGGATCCCAGCCGATGTATACTTTTAATATGGAATCAAACACTCAAAGAATAACGTTTTTGTTCTTGCTTTCTGAAGCCCGTGTAAATTAAATATTTAAGTTTAATTCTCTTCGATCCAAAAACACTAAAAGATCAGAAGGTTTGAAATTTTACTGTAAAAGTATAGACAAACACGATATTTACATTAGATCAATAAATATAAGATTATGTATCTTTTAATACAAATTTATTACTTATTCATAGTTAAGTGATATATATACATATATTCGTACTTTAAATTTTAACTATAAAAAAGTGAAATTAATTGGTTGGATTAGTTTTGTGTAAGTACAGTATTTACAAAATTTAATCCGCCCATAAACATTCTCGATAGGATTTATGAAGTATTCTTATTTCATTTAGGCTCTTCTTTCATGTCTACTCATTTACTAGGTTTGATTGAAATCGTCAGCATGATTCTTTTAGGAGAAAACTATTCCGTTTGACTTTTTAGAGAAAAATGCTATTAATATTAACCAATTCATAAAATACTATAAATATTAATCAATTACCTATAAAATGCTATTAATATTAGTCCAATTAATCATTTGTACGCATCTTCCCCTCTGTAGTCAACCTCTCACCCCCTCTCTCTTTCTCTCTCACGTAGCTAGACCTAATTTATACTAACCCAAAAAAATAAATATCAACAGGTATGCCTCGAATTCACTCTTAAAGTTATGTGAGCATGCTCTATTGAAAACTTGTTAAGATTAGAAAAGAGCAATCTTCTTATGTACTGCATAATACATGGCACAGAATTTAAACTTTGCACTTTCCAGCTAATAAACTACAAAAGCTGCAAAATACATGTACCTGATGCAAAGGAGACTGAACTTTAGATACTTGTGCTGATCTTTCTAGTGGCTTGCATTTTTTCTAAAACTAACAGTTAGAGATTATATTAACCTCAAAATATAAAGAATGTGGAATTCTTATGATATATCTATGTAACGATTCGATCGGCCATTTTATGTATTTACGTTCCGTTTTCTCTTTCGAAGCTTCCCGTATACGTATTCATGAGTATGTGACTTGCGGGGATAATTGGTTTGGTTCCGGGAAGGTTTTGGATCGATTTGGGATGCATGGTTCTTAGTTTGGAAGCTTAAGTTGGGAATATTGACCGAGATTTGATTTTTATGAAAATAACCACGGAGTGGTGTTTTGATGGTTTCAATAAATTCGTATGGTGATATTGGACTTAAGCGTATGCATGGAACTGATTTCAGAGGTTGCTATGTTAAGTTGGCTCTTTTTGCCGAAAGTTAGCAACTTGGAGATTTGGAATTTCCTAAGTTTGACCATGGTTTGACTTTGTGGCTGCCCGGTTCAGATTTTAGTTTCGGGGGTTCGGAGGTTGATTTGGCTTGTTTTACCGAAGGTTGAAAATTTGGAGGTTTAGAAATATCTTAAATTTGAGCATGGTTTGACTTTTGGGTAATAGACTCATAATCAGATATTGATTATTCCAATAGTATCGTATGCTAATTTTGGACTTGTATATATATCCGGATTTAGTTTCGGAGGTTCCTAGATGAATTCGATACTATTTGTCGAAAGTTGACAATTTGAAGAACTTAAGAGTTCATAAGTTTGACCAAGCGTTTACCTTGATGTTATTGAACTCTCATTGGTATTTCGGGATTTTGGATAGGTTTATATGGTTGAATCGAACTTGTGTGCAGAGTTTGGAAGTAATCTGAAGTGTTTAAGTATGATACGGATACCCATTTGAAAGAATGAAGATTCTTAAGAGAAATATTATTTGGTTTGAACCTCGATTCTTTGTTGTGATGTTCCCGTGGGTGTTTTGCGGCTTTGGATAAATTTGGATATTGTATTTGCACTTGTTGGTATGATTGGATTGGGTCCCGAGGGGCTCGGATGTATTTTGGATCATCGGTTGAGAAACTAGTTAAGTATAGTATTTGGAGTTTGACCATGGTCAATATCGGGTCAAGATGATCTCTTTTCGTTCTTTTGAGTGCGCGAGTAGTTTCGTAACTTGTTTTATGATTGAAATACATATATAACTTTTGTCCGGGAGGTTCCAAATAAGTTTTGGGTGCCAAAACGAATATTTTCTTATTGCTAGTTTTTTTTTCTTTTTTCTAGTGTAAATAATTACGAAAATGTCATTTGTCCCTTTCAGATTTTCTTTAAAACTTCAAAACATCATATCGCCCTCAGTTTAAGGCCAAATTGGGTGATTCAAGAGCATATATTGGGTGTAATCTCGCAAGAATCATGTTGGGCTTATCGAACGTAAGTTTCAGGATTATCTAGGATTTGATTCGAGTTTGGACAACTGATGAAATTTTACTTATTTTGAAATTTAGTTATATTTCTCACAAGGTTTTGGAGCTTAGTTTTGGGCGATTTTGGAGGGAATTTTCACAATTTAGATTTAGGTAAGTATTTTTGTGTCACGACCCAAAATCTACCTAGACGTGATGGCACATAACCCAACCCGCCAGGTAAGCCAATTAACAACTATCCAATTTAAATGAGATTTATTAAGAAAACAAATGATAATAAAACTGCTTTTATACAAAAATTCCCAAGGACTGATAGTACAAATCATGAGCTTCTAAGATTTAGCGTTTATAAAGCTAGTATGAAATAAATACATCGTCTGTCCGAATATACATAAACAGATTTTTATAAGTCTAGGGCTACCATGAACAAGAGGCAGTTGTAACTGGAATGCCGGTACATCTTCAAATCCAGCTCCTGCCGTGTACATCAACATGCGCATTCAACATCTGCACGCAAGGTGCAGAAGTGTAGAATGAGTACAACTGACCCCATGTACTCAATAAGTAACAAACCTAACCTTAGGTTGAAAGTAGTGACGAGCTGGAACAAAGGTCGGAGTCCAACACCAATAGCCAACACCAGTTCATAACAACATAATAAAAGTGATAAAAGAAGTAACTCAGAGATATAATGCTCAGCTCGTTCACAATTTCGGAAATATAGGCATGCTTTTCAAGAATGTCAGTGAAAACCCAAATCTTTTACCAAAATCACCAAAATACGAGTACGTTTGTAAAACTGTGATTTTTTCCAAAACTTTCAATAGGTAAATGTTTCATTTTCAAATGGCATGAGAAAAGTACATCTCTATGCCGACATGTCAATATGTATGTGAAGTTATGAATGACGCAAGTCGTACAACATGAGGAAAATGAATCTCTATGCATGTATGTCAAGTGTGCATGTCGAATTCAATGCAACTCAGTGATAAAACCATATGCATACTCTCAGAGTATCAATTCACTCAGTCCTCCCAGTCACTCAGTCCTCACAGTCATTCAGTCCCCACAGTCACGCAGTCCTCCCAATCACTCAATCCTCCCAATCGCTCGGCACTCACACTCAGTAGGTACCTGCGCTCACTGGAGGATGTGTATAGACTCCGGAGGGGATCCTTCAGTCCAAGCGCTATAACAAGCCAATCATGGCATAAATCAATAAAACATGTTGCGGCGTGCAGCTCGATCCCATCATAAATCCTCACCATCAGGCCCTCGGCCTTACTCAGTCATCAATCTCTCAAGTTTCTCGGGCTCACAATGTAATGAAAATCATCCCAACATGATGATGTGATGTATCAATGAATGGTAACAGAGACTGAGATATGATATGCAAATGAATCCGTATGACTGAATATGTAATTGCAATATAAGAAAATAACTCAACAATAAAGATGACCTCAGTGAGTTCCAACAGGATAAGCATATAGCCTAGACATGGCTTCTAACATGAATCACATCCCAATTACTCTAGCACGTAGAGATTTCATGGATACAAATAAGATTAGGTAACTACACAGTACCATAGAAATAGATGAGTCACAGTTCATACGATGCACGCCCACACTCCCGTCACCTGGCATGTGAGTCACCTAAACACCAAACTCATATCACGTAAATTCAGGGTTCATACCCTCAACACCAAATTTAGAAGTGTTACTTACCTCGAACAAGCCAAATTCAATACCGAGCAGGCCAAGTGATGCTCCAAAACTGCCATCTCGTGCGTACCGACCTCCGAACGGTTCGAAACTAGCCAAAAGAAACTCAAATACATCAATTAATGCCAAAAGAAACAAACCCAATCGATAAAGGTCGAATCCTTAATCAAAGCACAAAATCAACCCAAAAGTCCAATCCGAGACCGCGCCTCGGAACTCGACAAAACTTACTAAATCTAACAAACCATTCAATTACGAGTCCAACCATACTAGTTTTACTCCAATCCGACTCCGAATCGATATTCAAAACTCAAAAACTCACTATATGAAACTTTAGGCTAAAACCCACAATTTCTCTTTAAAAATTCATAATCCAATTAACACAAATGAAGACAAAATCATGAAATATAATCACAAGTGGATCAAGAATGCTTACCCTAAGTCACATGGTGAAAATTGCTCCAAGAATCGCCTCACTCCGAGGTCTATAACTTCAAATATGAACAAAATGACCAAACCCTCGATTTAAAATCTTCTGCCCAGCCATTTCCGCTTTTGCGGACACATGAGCCGCTTCTATGACGTCGCTTCTACGGACTCCACTAGCCAGCTGACCCCTAGCACCTGCGGATCTCCATCCACTTCTGCGCAACTGCAGGTGTGAAGCCAAACACGCTCCTGCGCTCAAGTTCACTTCTGCGCCTACGGGGCTGCAGATGCGCCCCAATTTCCGCTCATGCGATCTTCCTTGCCTAGGACTCACCTCGCTTCTGCTATGACACTTCCCCTTTTGCGGCTACGCACCTGTGCCCAAAGCCCCGCAGGTGCGGTCACACCAGAACCTATGCCATTCCAGCCTTAGCCAAAATTTCCAAAATGATCTGACTCGTCCGAAACTCACCCGAGCCCCTCGGGACCCCGTCTGAATATACCAACAAGTCCCATAACATAATACGGACTCGAGGCCTCAAATCACACATAACAACATCGAAACGATGAATCGCACCTCAATTCCAACTTAATGAACTTTAAATCTTTCAACTACCAAAACTCGCGCCGAAACATATCAAATCAACTCGAAATGAACCCAAATTTTGCACACAAGTCCCAAATGACATAACGAAGCTATTCAAATTCCCGGAGCTACAATCCGATCCCGATATCATCAAAGTCCACTCTCGGTCAAACTTATGAACTTTTCAAACTTTCAAATTTTTAACTTTCGCCAATTAGCGCTGAATCCTTGTAGAAATATCCAAATGCAAATCCGGGCATACGCCCAAGTCCAAAATCACCATCCAGACCTAATGGAGCCCTCAAAAATTCGTTCGAGGGTCAAATTCACAAAAGTCAAACTTGGTCAACTCTTCCAACTTAAAGCTTCAACGATGAAATTCATTCTTCCAAATCAAACTCCGGATCACCTGAATTCCAAAACCGACGATACACACCAGTCATAATACATCATATGGAGCTACTCATGCCCCCAAACTACCGAGAGAAGTGTAAATGCTCAAAACGACTGTTCGGCTCGTTACATCCTCCCCCACTTAAACATACGTTCGTCCTCGAACATGTCGAGAGTCATTCCAAAGCCATCAAACCATCGTGTGACCTTACCACGCACATACCCGGGGGTGATCCCACGTCACCCTATTCCATATAGGCCCGATAACATAATATAATTGAAGATCATTACTTCAACCTTAGCCCGTAAACCACAGAATCCAATTTCCAACATCTGGAATTTCCTATAAGACCTGAATCTCGCATCTACACATTGTATAAGTCTGGACAAGCTATATCGAGCCATAACCATAACCCAAGATGTAATCACATGATATACTTCATAACTCGCGTATTTGTAGCAATAACTTTTGACCACAATAACTGCTCAAAACAAGCCCGGTACCGGTAATAAACCCCATATCAAATAAAACCTTATTCGAAACCTTAGTACTCTGCCGATGATAAAAGAAACACACAAAAACTCATAACCACTTTATTAGATCAACAAGTCTTGGAGCTCCCTCTCGTCTGACAAGAACATAACCCAAATCCTTAGCTGACTTCCGATATTATTCCTCCATACATGCTGTAATCAAATACAATAGTATCCATCCTAGGTCCAATGACCTCATCTTATAAAATACAAGCTACTCTACTGACATGCCACACCAATACTACCTAGAACCACAAACCGTGCAATCTGTGCACCAATACGCAATAATTAAAATGTACTCAATCATGAAAAATGGCTCAAACGAGAAAACCATCCTGCAAGTTCAACAAGTACCACCACAATCTCAATGCTACGAACCCATCATACATAGTAGAACCAAGACACACGAATCTAACACAAAGGATCATATCTCAACATAACTCCGCTGCAATGCGTGACCCAATCCAAACACCGGTCCATATGAAATACCTCAAGTCACCATGCCCGAAATCAAAAACCACGCGCAATTCGACATCAAGTACCCAAGATGCATGACCATAACCATGGAGAAACAAATAACAAAATATCACAGTCCAGAAAGAACATAACCAATGCGCAATTACTCATTCCACACCCTAATACCCATCTCAATCCAATTTCGCTATAAGGCCCAAATAGAAGCACACAATGTGTGCTTATAACCAACAAATCACAACCCCTCGTAGCATAGAGGAGTAACACATAGATCATATCAGAGCACACATAAGCTCAACTCTACCGAATGGCACATCCCTCAACAATAGCAGTATAGAGTCAACCAATCCGACCCGGTGTAGAATACACATCTTCATTGGGCCTACCAATGGATCCCAAATCAACTCTGGTCACCCTAAAATAGATAAATAACCTTTTGAAAGTCTACAATGATTGAATCATAACATATCCTATCATCTGGCTAGCTTTGGCCACAACTTCACAGTCCACAACCATGAAACAATCTGCTTCTGAGAATTCCCAGTCTCCAAATACATACAATAAACGAATCACCATATCTGTTCTCAACTCCACCGCTCGAATGTCTAACACATCTCTTATACACGATCATCCCACGAGGAATACTTACATAATTCTTCTGTGCCACATAGAAAAATTTGAATATCAATAGTCGGTCAACCAGGCGAGTACCGCAATACCAATGAAGCATCCGTAAATCAACGCTTAGTGCGCCTTTTCAAATGCGCACCCTTCTCAGGAACTACCAAGCATTTATAACATTCATCTGTATATCTGAAACTGTCCATGTTGTCCAAAATTCATGACCTTCCCTCCAAATATGAAATGTGACCTTGCACATGCAAAACTCAATCCTACACAACACACTGCATCTATCATGCCATCATATGAAACGTACGAGAATCTCATAATCAACTCTAAGTCACAAGCAGAATACATACCCGATCAGTCAGAAACCTTCCATTTGATCCCATCCAGGAGAAAATCACAATACGCAATATGCTCTTCACACCGGTAGGAAATATCCATCTCAAGTTATGATAGAAACCATCGAGAACTCCTTGAAACCCATTTGCCCATAACCAAACCATCAAAACTAAGTCTCTCTAACTCAACCAAACCACGCAGGTTGCCAAACCCAAGAGTATTGACACCAAATCACCTGTCGATCCTCACCACATCATAAGTACCCAAAGAATCGATCATATCTATTACCGTACTGATCCAACCTACTACCAAGCTGTCCCATTTCTCCAAGTTCCATCCGAATTTCCCTCAAGATGACACTTCACTTTGTTAGAATACCACGATCCTCACCCAAAGCTCACCGCAAGAGATCCTATCATAGAACCACACCGCCCTAAGGCCCATAAGCTGATGTATTCCTTGTCAAGCACCCCAAAAGTACCACAATCGAGACAATCACTCTAAAGAGACCTTCTGTGAATCTGAAGCCATTTCCTCCACCTTTCTGATACCGAAATATAAAATCCATGACGAGATAGAAATACCGCGAGTCTCGATACCATCCAATGTAAATCTCAGATCCTAGTCATATACAAATCCGGAAATATTCACAATTGCTACATGCAAATCTTGAATACATTAGAACTTTCTCGAGAGTCATCCACCCTGCTCAAATCTCAACTGCACCGACCAAACGGGTGGAACGACTTGTGCCCCATTAGCACAACAACACCCAAAGAAGTGGCCTCACCTTAGCGCAACTGAGCAAATTTCTACACCATGTACACTACATCCGTCACGAATAACAACTCAAACCATTCCTTGATTTCCATATACCCATAATGTGTAACACATCCCGTATCCAAAAATTGTTTTACTCGAGTCATCCTCGATCTCAGTCTCTGCAAGTTATAACCGATCCACAAGTATGCCTCAGACCAAAACCAATGCAACACGTAACCATGCAATCAAATCGTCGATAGCATACTCTCCCACTTAGTTCAATGCCATAGAATAGAACATCTGATAACTCACCATACCCATACTCTATTACTGCCATAATACAGCAGGGGGATTCAACTAAATTCTTCATAAGCTCACATAACACAAACCATATAGTACCTCAAATCATCTACTAAGCTCGCATACATCCACATGATGATTAGGTCAACGTCCTCAACCATGTTCAAATTTAAATCTCAACACATATACCACGCTAGTAGAAAATAAACTCTTCACACAATATTATAAGGATCACACCTCCTTAGACTACTCCGCAGGAGATAACTCACATGCTTAGCCTCAAATTGGCATATTGCTATACCCTTTCGCAACCACGATTACTACGCCATCACTTAATCTTCCTGAGGCTGAACTCACAACAAGACATGAAAAATCTTTCAACACACTCAACTCGAGACTATACGTCATATCAAGACAACAATGTAACACCCAATAGTCCTTTTTACATCTCAATCAAACTCTTTTCATCATATTCAAACCATCTGAACACATCCCGTAGTCACATCATACTCATCATATAGCCATCCAACCACTCATCGAGTCACAAATTCCACTCATAGGGACGCTACCGGACATATAAGTCTAAAAGCACGTGCTCACACAACTGAAATCCCCGTGCTCAAGCTACAATCATTACCCGGCCTCAAGTCTTCCAGATTGGCCCATCATCAGAACACAGAAATCACATCTCGCACCTCATCCATGGAATCATAAGCCGTCGATGCACAGTTGATACCGAGTGCTCACATGCGCACACGAATGCGTGGAGGGAATTCAAAGAGTTATGTTTCAAACTGAATCAATGTCGCACAATAAGGAAAGAAAGATGGGAAGTTTATCCTAAATACCATGTAGCCTCTAAAAGATAGGTATGGACGTCATCATTCCGATCCACAAGACTCTACTAGACACTTGCTTATGACTTGTAGAACCTATGAACCGAAAGCTCTGATACCAACTTATCACGACCCAAAATCCACCTAGTCGTGATGGCACCTAACTCAACCCGTCAGGTAAGCCAATTAACAACTATCCAATTTAAATACGATTTATTAAGAAAAGAAATAATAATAAAACTGCTTTTATACAAGAATTCTCAAGAACTGGTCGTACAAATCATGAGCTTCTAAGATTTAGCGTTTACAAAGCTAGTATGAAATTAATATATCATCTGTCCAAATATATATAAACATAATTTTATAAGTCTAGGGCTACCATGAACAAGAAGCATCTGTAACTGGAACGCAGGTACATCTTCAAATTCATCTCCCGTCGTGCACAACAACATCCGCATCCAACATTTGCACGCAAGGTGCAGAAGTGTAGTATGAGTACAACCGACCCCATGTACTCAATAAGTAATAAACCTAACCTTATGTTAAAAGGAGTGACGAGCTGGAACAAAGGTTGGAATCCAACACCAATAGCCAACAACAGTTCATAACAACATAATAAAAGTGATAAGTTATGTAACTCAGAGATATATGCTCAGCTCGTTCACAATTCTGGAAATATAGGCTTGTTTTTCAACAATATTAGTGAAAATCCAAATCTTTTATCGAAATCACCAAAATACGAGTACATTTGTAAAACTGTAATTTTTCCCAAAACATTCAACAAGTAAATGTTTCATTTTCAAATGGCATGAGGAAAGTACATTTCTATGCCTACATGTCAATATGTATGTTAAGTTATGAATGACGCAATACCGTACATCATGAGGAAAATGCATCTCTATGCCTATATGTCAAGAGTGCATGTCGAATGCAATGCAACTCAGTGATAAAACCATATGCATTCTCTCAGAGTATCAATTCACTCAGTCCTCCTAATCACTCAATCCTCATAGTCACCCAGTCCTCACAGTCACTCAGTCTTCCCAATCACTCAATCCTCCCAATCGCTCGGTACTCCCACTCGGTAGGTACCTGCGCTCACTGGGGGGTGTACAGACTCCGGAGGTTCTCTTTCAGCCCAAGAGCTATAACAAGCCAATCATGGCATAAATCAATAAAATATGTTGCGGCGTGCAGCCCGATCCCATCATAAATCCTCACCATCAGGCCCTCGGCATCACTCAATCATTAATCTTTCCAGTCTCTCGGGCTTACAATGTCATCAAAATCAGCCCAACATGATGATGTGATATATCAACGAATGGTAACATAGACTGAGATATGATATACAATTGAATGCGTATAACTGAGTATGTAATTAGAATGTTAGAAAATAACTAAACAGCAGAAATGACCTCAGTGGGTTCCAACAGGATAAGCATATAGCCTAGACATGGCTTCTAACATGAATCACAGCCCAATTACTCTAGCATGTAGAGATTTTATGGATACAAATAAGATTAGGTAACTACACATTATCACAGAAATAAATGAGTCACAGTTCACACGGTGCATGCCCACACACCCGTCACCTAGCATGTGCGTCACCTCAACACCAAACACATATCACATACATTTGGGGTTCGTACCCTCAGCACCAAGTTTAGAAGTGTTACTTACCTCGAACAAGCCAAATCCAATACCGAGTAGACCAAGCGATGCTCCAAAAATGCCATCCCGCACGAACCGACCTCCGAATGATTCAAAACTAGCCAAAAGAAACTCAAATACATCAATTAATGCCAAAGAAAACAAACCCAATCGATAAAGGTCGAATCTCTAATCAAAGCCCAAAATCAACCCAAAAGTCCAATCCGGGCCCGTACCTCGGAACTCGACGAAACTTATTAAATCTGACAATTAATTCAATTATGAGTCCAACCATACTAGTTTTACCTAAATCCGACTCCGAATTGATGTTCAAAATTTAAAAACTCACTCTATGAAGCTTTAGGCTAAAACCCCAATTTTTTCTTTAAAAATTCATAATCCAATTAACAAAAATGAAGAAAATATCACGAAATATAATCACAAGTGGGTCAAGAATGCTTACCCCAAGTCACATGGTGAAAATTGCTCTAGGAATTGCCTCACTCCGAGGTCTATAGCTCCAAATATGAACAAAATGACCAAACCCTCGATTTAAAAGCTTCTGCCCAGCCATTTCTGCTTTTGCGGACACATGAGCCGCTTCTGCGATGTCGATTTTGCGACACGAGCTCCGCTTCTATGGACTCCACTAGCCAGCTGACCCCTTGTACCTACAGATCTCAATCTACTTCTGCGCAACCGCATATGCGAAGCCAAACGCGCTTTTGCGCTAAAGTTCGCATCTGCGCCCAAGACCATCGCTTCTGCGATGCCGCAAATTTCCGCTTTTGCAATCTACCTTGCCCAGGACTCACCTCGCTTTTGCGATGACACTGCCGCTTCTTCGAACTAGCGCCCAAATTCCCGCAGGTGCGGTCACACCAGAACCTTTGCCAATTTAGCCTTAGCTAAAATTTGCAAAATGATCTGAACCTCGTCCGAAACTCACCCGAGCCCCTCGGGACCCTGTACGAATATACCAACGAGTTCCATAACATAACACGAACCTACTCGAGGCCTCAAATCACACATAACAATATCGAAATGGCGAATCGCACCTCAATTCCAACTTAGTGAACTTTAAATCTTTCAACTTCCAAAACTCGCGTCGAAATATATCAAATCAACTCGGAATGAACCCAAATTTTGTATACAAGTCCCAAATGACATAACGAAGCTATTCAAATTCCCTAAACTACAATGCAAGCCCGATATCATCAAAGTCCACTCTCGGTCAAACTTATAAACTTTCCAAAGCATCGAATCCTTCTATAAATATCCAAATGCCAATCCGGGCATACACTCAAGTCCAAAATACCATCCGGACCTAACGGAGCCCTCAAAACTTCGTTCCGGGGTCAAATTCACAAAAGTCAAACTTGGTCAACTCTTCTAACTTAAAGCTTCAACGATGAAATTCATTCTTCCAAATCAAACTCCGGATCACCTGAAAAACCAAAACCGATGATACACACCAGTCATAATACATCATACGGATACTCATGCCCCCAAACTACCGAGCGAAGAGCAGATACTCAAAACAACCAAACGGGTCGTTATATTCTGACTCAGATTTGATTTTATTTCATGATTCCAACCTCGATTTTAGTGTTTGATTAATAATTTGAATTAAAAAATTGGGGGATTTTAGTAAAGACTTTTCTAAAACACAAATTGATTATTTGGAGGCTCATTTCAGGTCAGAATTTGATGATTTTGGTATGGTATGACTCGTATCAGAATGGATGTTTGGAATTTGTGAGTTTTGTCGGGTTTCGGGGTGCGTGCCCGAATTTGACTTTTTGAGTTGACTTTTTTTATTTTAGTTAAAGATCTTATCTTTATTAATCGAAATTGGTTTTTTTTGCATTGTTTGTTAATATTAAGTTATTTTTGGCTAGATTTGAGCCGGGGAGGTGGATTTTAAGGGAAAAGCTATTTTTGAGTGATGAATTGGCCAAATTGAAGTAAGTATCTTGCCTAACTTTGTGTGGAAAAAATTACTCCTTAGGATTTGGGTTGATTATACTATTGAAATTATGTGAAATATGTGTATACGAGGTGACGAGTGTGTATACGGAATTATATGGTATTTGACCAGTTTAGACTCGTATGCTTCTTTCATGCATTAAATTGAAGTTGTTAGTACATGTTCTATCTTTTATTGTCAAGTTTACTCTTATATGCGTAAATTGTTAATTACACTAACTTGTTGAATTCATGCCTTTGTCAGTTACATGCCTTGTTAAATAATTCTTTGTAATCATGCCTTTATTTATAAACTGTCATCATTTGCTATTTGACTTGGTGAGCTATCATACAACTATCTTATCCGCTTTGTGACTTTCTTTATTTAGTTCCTTTATTGCGTTTAATTTTGTAAAATGCCATAGTTTGTTCGTTTAATTCATATTGTTTGGGATTTCGAGGTGTTGGATATTCTCCATTGTATTTGTGATTCTTTAATGTTCCATACGTTTCATCTTCTTTTGTGTTGATATTTCCTAGACACTAGTGTTGAGTTGTTTATGTTCATAATTTGATATTGTTGGGATCGGATTTCATGCCATAACGAAAAAGAAAAAATTATAACATGGAGAGATAAGGACGGATGATATGATATACGCCGCAATAATATTTTATACAAATATATATATATTTGTAGATCAGGATGCACTCCGCAACAGAGAAGACTTATTTTATTGTGTTGACTGTTGTTACTGTTTCGTGGATTGAATTTTAATTAAGGAATTATCAACATGCTTTATTTTATGTGACAATCTTAATATAGAACTCTTTATCTCTCTCGTCGTTGTACTATTTTTAAAAAGGTTATCCCATTTTACTTTCATCGGATCCTCAAATTAAACTCATTATCCATTTGATATTTTCCTTTACTTAAAATTGTTACCACATTTTACTTTAACAAATTCTATACTTAATTCATTAAGTTATCTGATGTTTTATTTTGTTTAAAAATGTTATTTTTACATTATTGATTTCTAGCTAAACTCTTTTGATACTCTATTTTTGTATAAACTGTACTTTATTTTACTTTATCTGATTTCTAAAATAAACTCATTATCTTATTTAACGTCTTACCTTATTCAACATTTGTTATTACACCTTATTGTATTTAAATAAATCTCTCAAACATTTTATTTGGCAATTGAAACGAATGCAATGTACATGGTGTTACACCCTATTTTGCATGAGTCAAAAGAAGATTCACCTAGTAGTTTCCATGTTGATGATAAAAGAGAGTGGCCACTTAATATTTAAAGGTATACTAAGGTACCTATTTAATTATTAAGATCATTATCCTATTAATCTATTTACCAGTGAGATTTGGGTAAGGGTTCTGGTTCTTCTAAGGAGAAGTTATTAGGCACCCCTTAGAATCTACCTAAGATAGCTCCATTGGACTTTAGGCTAGATTTGGGGAATTAAATATCTATATTCTACTTAGTTAGTGCATAAAAGTGAATGCCTTACTCCATGTCATGTTTAAAACTTATCATTTTGCAAAATAGGATAGTGTATGCATTTGAGAAGAGTTTAGGTTTCATAAAGTCTAAAGGTTTATATCTATATGAGTGGAAGAAATTTAGAAAGTATTCCCATAATTTTTATATTTGTAAACTTTGAAAATAATGGCTAAGTTTGAAATGTTTCCCCTTTTGAAAGAAAAAAAATGGCTATTTGCATAACTTTTACATAGTAAAGATTATTTGGAAAAATGGATTGAGGTGTACCTTAAAACTAGTTTCAAATCTTTGCATCCAAGTTTAGAAGAAAACCGTTTGAAATTCTTTGATTGCAACTATGTTTGTTTGGTTTGTAGAAAACTCGACTTTGAGATTATTTGCCCAATTCTGGCCTTTGAAGAAAGGAGGTTGTCGACTTTTCAAATCAGTTTTAAACTTCGAAAATTCATGAAAAACGGTTAGTATGGATGAAAGTGATAATTGGATAATAGAAATAATTAAACAAGTTGAAGCTATTTAACTGATATAAGAGACGGTCATTCCTTTTGATTTTACCTATGGTATTTTAGGTTGCCTAGGTTTCTGAAAAATCAAAGAACAATAAAGAAGAAAATATTCACTCAATATCGTCAGTGTTATATATACATTGAAGCAGCATCATATTTATGTAAAAGCAATGAAAGAAAAAGAATTAGACTCATGGTTTGGGCCTGAAAAAGGTTAGGCCCAGCGGACAACGAACAGCGGCAACGACTTCCATGACTTCAGACTTAAGGGTTGGAACTTTGGCCTGAGTTCTTGATAATTCAGCAGGCACAGTTCGGTTATATGTACAAAAGAGAAAGGCAGACATTAATGATCAGGCCCAATATGACACTCAAACACAAATAAAATTATGTAAGGCCCAACAATAGAACTGTAACATGTATTGATAATTAAGAGATTCAATAAAATTAATGTAAAGTCAATGATTAAACCTAAAGAGATTATAAAATGTCAATGATTAAAGGTTTAAGGTAAAATTTCATTCATGGCCAAGATACTCTTTGGATCCCTGGCACTTCAAAGTTCACAAGGGTTTCAGGGACCCCGAGCAGTGCTTGTGTCAGGGAGGGCATCTCAACCACAAACTAAATCTTACTCCTAAATACCCTTAACCACTCACACTAACTCTTCTCTATAGGTTTAAGTCCCAATGAGGCACTCACTGCAATTCTAACACAATAACAATTAGACAAAGACATATACATTTCTCACAGAAACTACACAGAGTAATATAGACAACATCATGGGGATCACAATCCAAACACAAGTATATGGGTCATTGTTAATACTTCCAACATGTTCAATGATATATAAAGAAAACAATTATAGGTGCAAACAGAGGAAGAGAATACCGACAGATTATCTTAGAAGCCTAAACAATTAAGTTAAGTGACTCAAGGAGTAGAAAAGATACATACATCAACCTTATTGATCATACTAACAAGTTCAAGTTTGAATTCGTAATATTTTAACAGCTATCAGACTATACTCAAATTTATCAGGGGCTCATAGGCTTACTAAGAGTTAATACATTCATGTAAACATAGTACATTATTCAAACAGGGCAGGCATACCATTGAGTTTTTTTAAGTTCTTTGGTGATCATAGTTTAACTTATGTTCCAAATCCTATTATATTAACAAGGTTCACATTATTCTTTATATGATAATACAGTTCTAAGAGAGAAGTATGAGAGCACATACATAAATATCCTTCACATGAAAGACAAGCATGCAGTTTGTTAAAAAATAAAATGAGTGCAAAAACTTAAGAGAGGATACAAAGACACATACAAGAGATGTTCTTAAAGGGTTATAAGACTATAGAGGATAGTTGAGGATCAGATGACGTAGAGTTAGATTAACAGGCTCATTACATAAGCTTCATAACAATGGAAGTTTCACATATATTAAGTAGACATGATCCTAATAGCAGGATAGTCAGTCCAGGTAAACAGATTGAGTGTGATAGTTTAGATATGAAGAAGTTCAGTTTAGCATAGCCAATCCGAGAGATAATGCACAAATACAACAGATACACCTCTTAACCATGAGGACAATCAAGGGCATAGATTAAGCTAGGTTAACAATAGCTGACCAGAATACATGTAAAATTGACTGCAGAAACTCATTTAGGACTTAGGTCAATCACTTCATGACATATTTGTACAATGGAACTCACAAGTGTGACCATACAAACATGAAAATTAACAGAAGACCTTCACAATGATATTTTTAAGGAATTACAAAATCACATAACACATTCAAAGAAGCAGACAACTCAAACAACTAAGCTGATGCATTTGACTAAAATGACAGGCATGTATTAGCCTTTAAGTGTTCACAATTACCATAGTCCCAACTTTATTTAAAATAATAATTCAAGTTCATGACATTGATCAACAGGTTGTAATTTTAATCAATGTGAGATTGGCAAAACAGGCATGAAGAGCTCAACATGACATAAGAAAGTTTAAGATCAGAGCATGTGCAGAGAATCGTTAAGGTCTATTGATTAACTAAAGAAAATCAACAACACTTAGATCATTCAACTTAGAGAAACATTCATTAAGTTCACAAAGATAGTCAATTAGCATTGATTTAACTTCAAATTATTAAATAGACAGTTGGCTCATACATACAATATAAAGTCATAATTATCAATTATAAACCAATAACGTACATTATGGACAAAATAATCAGCAGAGAATAACAGGGCAAATATGATTTCAATTTAAATAATTAAAGAGAGGAAAGGTCGATATGCACTAACCTTCCTTTGAGTAGCAAACCAAACAGAGGTTTTGTTTAGTCATTTGGGAACCAAAGCTCAAACTTCGACAAGTGAATAAAACTCAGAACCGGAAAGAGAAGAGATGAGAAATCGATTAAAACCTAGATTTTGATTGAATCTATAAGCTGTTGAATGCTTCGGATTCTATTATTTTTCGTGTATTTGGTTTGATGGGTGAGAGCACTGAAGAATCCAATTTATAGTGGCATTCAATACCTTAGGATTTCAACGGATTCAAAAATGATAGTGAAAAGTGAGGAAGCTCAGATGATACAAGAAAACAAATGAAAATCAAAGAAAGCAGAGAGGAAAACGTGAGAAGATTTACCTGAGTGGGGAAATGCCGTTGTAGGCAAGAGACCATCAGATAAAACCCCAATGTGTAGAGGTCACTACGTCTGACCTCTGGACAAAGAATAATGGTGATGATGATGAAGAAATGGCCATGCATGCCATGGATTTGAATGACCACAGCAATAACATATACAATTTGAAGTTTCATCTTCTAAACTAGGGTTCTTGAATTTGGGGATTTTTAACATTGGTGATGGAATAGGGAAAGAACCGGCGGGATTTGCGGATTTAGGGAGAAATGAGAATGATTTCATGGTCGATTTGTGACCTTGCACAAATTTTTGCAAAGTTCTTGAAGATTGAATTTTGCAGGTAGGAAAGAATAGAGAGCAAAGAGGAAAGGGGCGGCCGAGTCAGAGAGATGAATGATTAGGGTTTTAGGAGATTGGGTCGTCTCTAGGGTTTCAACGGGTTGGAGAATCTGGGCCATTGGATCTTTAGATCAATGACCCTGATAAATTAGGGATTAAATAATTAAAATGGATGCAGTATGACAACCGTTGGATTGTTGAATTTGTACGGTTAATATTAAATATGATGGAGTATTAAAATTAAAGGAAAAATAGGGATAAACGCAGGCCGTTGATCTGAGGGATGGATGGCTGAGCTTGATTATTCTTCTTTTGTAAGTGGTGTGGAAGGGCGATGTGGCATCTGATTGGTTCATTGATAGTGGATCAGATTGCCAAGATGGAAAGAAAGGAGGGGTTTGTACTGGGTCGGATCTTGATTGCGCTTGGGTATTGGGCTGGTTTTAGTATAAGAGATGGCTATTTCGCATTTAATTATGCAATTGCAAATGTAGCCATTTTAATCTTTAACCTTTTAAAAATTAATTTAAATAAACTTAATTAATTCCAATAAAATATAATATAAATTATAATGATCAAATATACTACTAATTACTGTAATTAGTTAATTAACTACTAAATATCTTATCTTCCTATTTACTACAATAATTTTGAAATAATGGGCTACTTCACTAAATTAAGGAATAACCTTGTTAAATTAATTATAAACATATGTGATGAATATGGAAATTATTTTGATAGTTTCAAAATAGTAATATAGTAAATATAATATGTTTCTATTTATATAATTACTAAATTACTAATTAACACCATTAATTACTTAAGAATATGTATTATTAATTAGAAAATATCTTTAACATATTTATTGAAATCAATAAGTACAAATAAATTAATTTTTAAAAGGTGAGTCAAAATTGATCATCAACAATTGTCCCTCTTTGACCGGAGACAATGAAAAAGACATTGAACCACGGCCTAATTTGTCCCGACCTCAGGCATACATTGTAGGAATGGCATATGGGTTTAAAGAAGATTACGAGTTGTAGAATTAGGGAAGGAATTAAGGAAGATTCCGTGAGATTTTGGAGAGTTGGGACCGAATTCTGGCTTTGAATTGCTTACATACCTCGGGCTTAATGAGGATCAGGACTCATGTAGTTTTGGGGTGATGATTTGGAGGAGGCGACACTCACAGAAATTGCCCTAGTATCGTATTATGACGATACCGCGAGATGGAAGATTTAGTACCCATGATAGCTCCGAACTGCGACTTGATTTGAAATATTTGAAGAATTAGAGTTCCATTGATCGTATTTGAGTTTGAGTTCTTATCTTAGGCCCGCTTATGAGTTTGTTGTCCCTCATAGCATTGTAGTTTGGTTTGCTGTTTAGAAAAAGTTCCACGGTGCGATGTATGTTCCTACAAAAACAAAATACACACATACTCATATGTCGTAATGCAGCTATGTCAAGATGTGATGTAAATGATGCAGGAATGATGATGCATGCCTGCCGGCTAGTTATATAGGAGTAGTTGACTTGCAATATAGAATGTATCTCCGCGTGATAGAAGTAGTTGCATTGAAATGTAAAGTATCTCTGTATGATAGGAGTTTATGACTTGAAAACGTAGTCATGCCTGTAAGCTGCATGAGCAAAACATCAAAACATTCAAGATAAAATAAAGAAGTAAGGAGCATGCCCATTAGATACTCTTGACTGCAAAAACTAAATCGTGGTTTTCGATTGGCAGCACAATGGTGAAGAGGTTTGCAACTATCTACTTGCGATCTCCGGTGTGGTGGATTTCTATTGCGGAAAGCACCCATTGGAAAAGCTAACGGCTTGTTATATATAGGGCTTTTATTGGCAAAATCGACAACTCGATTTGTAAAGAGCGCTCCGATTGATTGAGTTGACAGTTTGCTATATACTTGGCTTCAGTTGGCGGGGACAACAACTCACTAGATATAACATGCACCTCTTGGTCGAGCAGACAGTTTGCTATTTATAATATGTTCTACTTGGTTGATACGACGGTTTGCTATTTACAATATATCCGCTTGGTTGAGAAGACGCGTTTTCATCTATATGAAGAAAAATTTAAATAATGAAAGAGTGATGATAGTTATGAGAGAGTGGAGGATCCGCCATTGCCCCAACATTGCCTTGTGTCCTATCGGTCATGCATTGAAAGAAACGTTCTTAGCAGGGGGGTGTTGATTTGTGTCGACCGTAGAATCCTGGCTTTGCCCCGGGCCTGGTGAGGTTATGCCATGAAGTTCAGTAGGTGGAACAGTAGTTGTTTTTTAGAAAAAATTTGAAAATCATTTGTCTTATGGAAAATGTCGTCATTCCAAATTATGACATGTTTGGGAGATTCCTCAGATGAAAACGTTGTTTCTGGAAGACTCTGATCCATCGATGTCGATCCTCTGAGATGCTTCTAATGACGTGGCTTCTTGCCACTACGATTGCATCCTAATCTAAATTTATGTGTTACAAAGGTTTTCCTAGGGCTATGACAGAACCTTTTCAGGTTGCCTACGTATCCGAAATGGAATTAGTTCTGAACGTAGTTCATGGGTAATGGTAAAGAAAATATGATGATGACTGAGCCTGACCCAGGTAGCCTACATATCCAAATCGAATCAGGTCAAAACGTAGTTCGATTACAATAGATGCAAAATGATGAGATTCAAAATGAAGTGGCCGAGTCAGACTCAGATTGCCTACGTATCTAGATGGAATCAGGCCAGAACGTATTTCAATTACTATAGATTACTAAATCCGATGAGGATTGCCTACGTATTCTTTCCAAAGAAAATCAAGTTACTCCTGCCTGACCCGTATCCATTTTGCGTCATCCAACTTGGCTTCTTGAATGACCCTTAAAGATAGTATCTCGACCTTTATGGGTATCATAGCTTCGGTGCCAAATACCAACATGTATGGAGTTTCCCTAGTGGATGTCTGATAACCCAGTAAGGCGAAAGATAATTTCTCGTGCCATTGCCTATGATTATCCACTATATTTCGTAGAATCCTTTTAATGTTTTTGTTGGCTGCTTCAACTGCTCCATTCATTTGCGGTTTGTATGCTGTAGAGTTACGGTGGACGATTTTGAACTTCTCACAAATTTTCCTCATGAGGTCACTGTTGAGATTGGCTGTATTGTCAGTGATGATTAAGTCAGGTATCCCAAATCAGCAGACTATGTTGTTACGTACGAAGAGTACCACCACTTTATTCGTGATGGTTTTGTATGTAGAAGCTTCGACCCTTTTGGTGAAGTAATCAATTGCTACCAAGATAAAATATAATCCATTAGATGTAGCAGGCTCTATAGTTCCGATTACGTCCATTCTCCAAGCAGCAAACGTCCAAGGAGAAAGAATTACATTCAACTCATTAGGTGTAACCCGGATGAAATCCTCGTGGATCTGGCACTAGTGACACTTCTACACACAGCGGATACTATCACTTTCCATGGTCATCCAAAAGTATTTGACTCTTAAAATCTTCTTGGCTAAGGTGAAGCCATTCATGTGAGGTCCGAATGTCCCTGCATGTATTTCTTCTAGCAATCTGGTTGCTTCAGCAGTATCTACACATCTTAATACACCCAAGTCTGAGGTCCTCCTTTACAGGACTTCCCTGTTGAGGAAAAGGTTATTTGCTAGCTTTCTGAGCGCTCGCTTATGACCGTTGGTGGCATTATTTAGCTACTCTCTTATTTCGAGAAACCTTTTGATGTCGTAGTATCATGACTTACCGTACGGCTCTTCATCTACATAGAAATAATATGCATGCTGATCCCTGATCTCTACCTCAATAGGGTCGATGTAATTCTTATCTGGATGTTGGATCATGGATGACAAGGTTACGAAAGCATAGGCAAACTCGTTCTGGATCCTGGGAATGTTCTTGAACTCGATCTTTTTGAACTTCTTACAAAGCTCCTTTACGCAATGCAGATATAGAAGGATTTTGACGTTCTTGGTAGTCTATTATCCTTGAACTTGATGTATCAACATATCAGAGTCTCCTATGACCAGAATCTCCTTGATGTTCATGTCAACTGCCACCCTAATTCCGAGGATGCATGCTTCGTATTCGGCCATATTATTGGTGCAGGGGAACCTTATCTTTCCTGATGCTGGGTAATGTTGTCCTGATTCTGAAACTAAGACTGTCCCAATTCCTATTCCTTTGTAATTTGTCGCTCCGTCGAAGAACATTCTCCATCCTGTGTATGACTCTACAATGTCTTCTTCGGCGAAAAACACTTCTTCATCCGAAAGGTATGCAGTGAACGGCTCATAATCTTTGTCCACTAGATTCTCTGCAAGATGATCAGCTAAAGCTTGTCCTTTGATGGCCTTCTGCGTTACGTACACAATGTCGAACTCGCTAAGAAGGATCTGCCATTTGGCCAATTTTCCTATAGGCATCGGCTTCTGAAAGATATACTTGAGTAGGTTGAGCTGGGATATTAGATGTTTGGTGTATGATGATATGTAGTGCCTCAACTTTTGGGCTATCCAAGTCAAAGCACATCAGGTGCGCTCTATCAGAGTGTATTTGGCTACACACAGTGTAAACTTCTTGCTTAAGTAGTAGATAGCTTGATCTTTTATCTCGGTATCATCGTGTTGTCCCAACACACATCTCAATGCATTATCGAGAACCGATAAGTATAACAATAATGGCTTCCTAGGCTCAGGAGGAACTAACAGTGGTGGATTTGACAAGTACTCCTTGATCTAGTTGAAGGCTTTCTGACACTCTTCTGTCCACTTTGTAGCGACATCCTTTTTCAGCAGCTTGAAGATAGGGTCGCAAATTATCGTAGACTGGGCTATGAATCTGCTGATGTAATTTAACCTGCCAAGGAAACTCATCACATCCTTCTTGCTTTTGGGTAGTGGTAAGTCTTGAATGACTTTGATCTTTGAAGAATCCAATTCTATCCCTTTCTCACTTACGATGAAACCTAACAATTTTTCGGCAGGGACTCCGAATGCCCATTTTGTAGGATTCAACTTCAAACTATATCTTTGCAAGCGTTTGAAAAAATTTCTTCAGGTCGTCCAAATGTTCTGCACTCTTTTGAGATTTGATAATGATGTCATCTACATATACCTTGATCTCTTTATGGATTATGTCATGAAAGAGGGTCGTCATGGCCCTCATATAAGTAGCACCAGCGTTCTTGAGGCAGAATGGCATGACTATATAGCAATAAACTCCCCAAGGCATAGTGAATGATTCCTTTTTTGCATATTCTTCATACATCAGGATCTGATGGTACCTGGCGAAACAATCCATGAATGACTGCAGCTCGTGCTTCGTGCAATTGTCAATAAGGGTATGAATGTTTAGTAAAGAGAAATCATCTTTTGGACTGGCCTTGTTAAGATCTTGATAATCCACACATATCTTGATCTTCCTATCCTTGTTTGGTACCATACGATATTTGCCAACCATGTGAGATAATTGGTGACTCTTACCACGTTTGCCTCTATCTGTTTGGTTACTTATTCTTTTATTCACAAACTGAATTTTGTCTTGAACTTTCTAAGTTTTTGTTTTACTGGCAGTCTGGCAAGATCTGGAGGAAATCGATGTGAAATGATGTCGGTGCTTAATCCAGGCATGTCGTCATACGACCATACGAATACATTGATGTACTGTCGAAGGAGCTCGACCAATTTTTCTTTTCGCTCTGCTTCTAAATGGATGCTGATTCGTGTTTATTTCACGTCTTCTTTGCTTCCCAGGTTGACTACCTCTATTTCTTCAAGGTTAGACTTTTTCTGGCTTCCCAACTATTCGATCTCTTGTAGCAGATTATCTGGCATCATGCTTTTGTCGTATTCTTCATAATCTGGATCACTTTGCTCGAGGGTTTCATTACATGTCATAATAACGGAATGTGGGTTTTTATCATTTTGATTACTGAAAAGAAAACTAAATATAAATGAAGCGATAAATAAGTTTGCAATAATTTTAAGAAAGCAATTATTTTTATTTCATCAAAGAGGAACGTCTAAGCATTCAAACAGGCAATTGACAAAAGAGTACAGGCACGGTTCAAGCCTCAATTGACAGTGCATTTTTTTAAAAATGTTTTATAATTCCACTCTACCAAGACTCCTGACGAACCAAAGATGGGCTGGCGGTCCAATTCTACAAGTCCTCTACAGGTTCAGCATTCCAAATGTTCGGTGTCTTGATATCAACTTTGTCGCAGAATTCTTCGATCATGGTCACGAACATACTTCCCATTTCATTGAAGATGTCGTCCTCTGGTGTTGAGCTTTGAACTGGACCCAGAACACGCTCTAGCACAAAAGCTTTCTTCCCGAAGCCACCGGTGTAAATCTTTCTAGTTTGAGGCTGATACCCTATGCCGGCTCTACCTTTATTCCCTCTTGGCTCAATCGGTTCTCTTATCCCATCTGATCGAGCTCCCAGCCTGGTCCCTGGTCGGTACCCGTACTTCATCATTTCTCTCATAGCCATCTTTGATCTTTATGGTGACTACATACCCAGATTGTACTCAGTCTCTTCTATCTTTGTGGTCTGTATGATCTCGGCCGCATGAAAAGAAACCCCATCTAATCCTTCTATGAATGGAACTGCATGTTCCAGATAAGCTGACGGGCTCTATTTTCCGTGAACTACAATCTCTTGACAACCCTGCTTGAACTTCATGCATTGATAGAGGGTAGACGGGACTGCCCCTTCCATATGTATCGAAGGTCTTCCCAGCAATAGGTTATATGAGGATGAAATATCCATTACTTGGAACAATATGGGAAACTCAACCGGTCCAATTTACAGAGCTAGATAGATTTCCCCAATGACGTCCATCTGGGACCCATCAAAAGCTCTTACCCTCACATGGCTTTCTTTCACTTCTCTCAGATGAATACCCAACTCTCATATTGTAGAGAGCTGGCAGATGCTGACTCCAGATACTCCATTAATAAGTACTTGGGACACCATTTTATCTCCACATATGACGGTGATGTGTAAAGCTTTTTTATGACCCATGCCTTCTATGGGAAGTTCATCTCTTCGGAAGTTAATCATGTTCGCTTCGACCATCTTCCTGATATTCGGTGCCAGTGCCTCGCTGGTAGTGTTTCTCGACACACTCACCCCACTTAAAACTTTATCAAGGCGTCTTTGTGACTGTCGGAACTCATCAGCAGATCCATGATCGATATATACACAAGGGTTTTCTTCAACTGTTCTTCTACGGAGTATTCTTTAGTTGACATGTTCTTCGAAAATTCTACGGCCTCAATATCTATTATATTCCTCCTATGAATCTGTTCCCTTCCTGGATTCCCTCGGTTTACCTCCTCCATAGCATACCACCTCCCTAACCTGGTCATTCCATGAGCCAC
This sequence comes from Nicotiana tomentosiformis, assembly GCF_000390325.3. NCBI lineage: Eukaryota > Viridiplantae > Streptophyta > Magnoliopsida > Solanales > Solanaceae > Nicotiana > Nicotiana tomentosiformis. Next base: position 16,607,879 of record NC_090814.1, on the reverse strand, counting down.
TGCGAAATACACCATCTTGCCTTTCCCTTTCTACTGATATGTCCACAGAACTGTTTTGTATTCCTGATCCTTCTCATCTCTGATAGCGGTGGTGGACTATTTCTAGTATGTTTGGACCATCACTGTAGGTTTTAACTATACGGTGATAATCAGAGTCCTTCAAGGTGGAACCCTTACAGCCTTAGTGTTTCCTATTGTGATGATGGTTCCTTTCAAGTCACACTCTTCATCCAGGGTGATCATATTAGCTCCTTGATTTCGGTGGTTTGACAGTGGGTTATGGTTCATATTAGGTGGAGCTGGGGAGCACTGAATGGCTCCACTATTGATCAATGACTCAATTTTATTTTCCTGTTTGAAGCAATCCTCAATATCATGTCCCGGTACACCTAAATGGTAGATTTAGTCGGGGTGCATAGGTGGGTTGATTTTGATGAGTGGTAGTTTGAACTAGAGCATATGGTCATGGTGGATTTGGATTTGTATGGGTGCGAGGTGGGTTATATTGAGGTTGGAGATTGTAATATGATTGTGAGTTGTATACTGGTGCATAAGTAGGTGGATGTGGAGGATGGGTGTTTGGAGAGTTAGGGTTATTTCCATGATGGGGATTTGACTGGTAATAGGGAACGATTTCTAATACCTCTTCCTTTTTCTTCTTTTCGCTGCCTATTAAACCGGATTGTATTGCTTTGCTAGCTACTTGCAATGTGGCCATAGATTGTACCTTGCCGGACTTTATGCCTTACCCTAAATAGTCTCTCATCTTAACATGTTCGGGGAACTTCTGCCCCATCATGCCCATCATTTTCTCAAAGTAGATTCCTTCCTGATCTTTGATGAAGTACTTAGTCAACTCACTATCATCTAATAAGGGTTGTGCTCTGGCGGCCTCCAACTTCCATCGACGTGCATACTCTTAAAATGATTCTAACGGCTTCTTATGCAAGTTTACCAGGGCGAACCTATCAGGGTTAATTTCTGTGTTCAACCGAAAATGGTTCATGAAATCTTCTGCCATATCCTGCCACTCCCTCAAATTTCTAGGATCATGGCAAGTGTACCAAGTAAGTACCTCCCCTGTCAAACTCCTTATGAATAACTTCATCCTCAACTTCTTGTTTCTTCGTACTCCAACTAGCTTATCGCAGTAGGCTCTCAAATGTACATGGGGTTCACCTGTCCCATCAAATATGTCTAACTTCGGAGGCTTATACCCTACCGACATGTCAACATAAGGGTGTATACATAGATCCTCATAATCTAGACTTTCGCTTCCTCTAGCGACCTAAAGGTTCTTCATTTGTTTCCTCAATGCTCGCAACTGTTCGGACACCAATTCTTTCTCCTTATACTTAGCTTCCCTTTTCATTTCAGCATATTGATCAACTTCGTAAGGCAGCCTAACCGTGACGGGCACTGTGAAAGTGGGTTCTAAAATGGCATATATAGGAAGAGCATATCGCTCGTGTGAATCGGTGTGTGTCATGGGTATGTGCTGGTTTTGATTGGCGGTGAAGGTGATACCATCACGAGGAGGGGTATGAATTGTATTGGTAGCGACCGGTGGATTTCAAGGTGTTTGAACGAAATTTAGTATATAAGGGGTGTGTTTGGGAGGATTTTGTGGGTTTGTAGGGGTTACTAGGGGTATAATCTAGGTTGTAAGGATTGATGTCGGGGTATTATTTGCTTGGCGAGTAGTTAAAGGAAAGTGTTCGAGGATCAAATCTAGTAAAGGAAAACGGGGTGGCTGTGGGAGCGTCGTCATGGCCAGATGCGCCATTCCTGAATGTGTTGCACTTCTTCCCTTAGTGATTCTGTCTCTTGGGCCATCGTAGCAACATGTTCATCATTTTGAGTATCATCCTTTACTCCCGATCACCCCGGGCTATCAACTATTACCAAAGCATATTCGTTCGGGTTATCTGTGGCAGACATCTTCCCTTTTGATCTCAAATTGTATGGTGGTTCCGCTAGTTTTGGGTCAACACAAACAAACTTCTTCCTTTGGGGAATAATAATTAAGTAATACAAGAAAAAAAATTAAAGAAAAAGAACAGAAGTCAGTTTCAGTGTTTGCATAAATAATGGGCACACAGAGCAGTTAGTTCACTTATTCAAGAAAACACGTTTCCTAATGTTCGAGGGACCTCTCTTTGCCGGAGGTAGGCCTAAGTCGCGAATTTTGACAAATAATTAGATTCGACTCATTCAGATCCGAAGCAAACTTTGGTATTAATTAATAATATTTGGATTGTAATAAGCGGGAGCAAAGGTTACAACAATGTTTTCAACATTCATAAGATTACATGGGCTCAACAGACTTGTCCTTAGGGAAATGGAATGGTTCAAGATAAAAGATGGGGAAAAGGGTAAATTCAACCATCTTCTAACAAACATCCCCAGAATCATTCCCCATGTCTTCTTCCTCTTCCGGCTCCTCTTTTGGATCTTCTTCAAATTCTTCCTCTTCATAATCATTGAACTCGGGCTCCTCTGCCGGATCTTCTTCTTGTTCTGTCTCAAATTCAATTTGTATACACTCGATCACTCGATCATCATCCTCTAGAGGTGGCAGCATATGGTCAACTGACCCTGGGACCACTTGGCAGTGCATAGAAGTAGTCACAAGGTAGTGCAGAAAAATATCATGAAGATTTACAAGGTCGCCACTGCATCTTCCAACCAGGCTATTCCTTCTCTGGTTGGTCGGGCTAGATCATCTTCTTCATTGATCCAGATATAGTATTCTGGAGTGCACCGCTACTTCTGACCCATTGGCATCATAATTAGATCATTCCACTCCTCCTGAAGTCTCCTTATCCTTGGTATCGGGATCTGCCCATTGTACTTGTCTTCATACAGTGTCGTCCTCGTCCAAAGAGGTACATCTTGAATCAATCCAAACTGCCTGAGAACTCGTATGGGTGCATATGGTTAGATGCCCTCGAGTCCTATCAGCTCGATAAAATACTTCTAGGGAGTCCTTAAAATTGCCCTACCACTCAGCCATGATAGCTTCCAATTTATCCACTCGCTACTTAAATTGGCGAGTATCTCTCTCCATTCTTCATGTCCATGAGGGGAGACCCAATGTCTCATTCTCTCACTATGACTTCGAATCATGTTGCTAATGACCACAAAGTAATCAAATGTGGCCTCTCGTTGAAAGAAGTGCTATGTGGCCTATATTTGGAGCAACAAGCTGCAGCCCTTGAAGAAATCGTACCCCCGGGAACATGCAAAGATTGCTCTAAGAATTTCTGCTAACACCATAGGTACCAAGGTGTCTTGGAGGTTACCTCGGAATGTTTCCAAAACCACAAGTAGAAAATTGATATTGATTTGTCCTCTCCTTTGTGGGAAAACCAACAATCCTAACATCATCAAAGAGAAGGTTATGGGTCAGAGTCTTTCCCAGGTTGCCTGATTGCACTGAAACTCTCCCAAATATCATTCATAGCTCTCTCGATGTCCAAACTTGTTGAACAATTGGTCTAGGCTTACCTATCCATCTTCAATGTTCCATAAACTTCGACCACCCGCCAAACCCAAGGCATCGAGAAACCTGTATCCGGGCATGGTGACCGGTAGTATTGGCTTCCTCCCAGTAAATGGCAGCTCTGTGAAGCTATTAACTTCTTCCAATATTGGCACTAACTCACAGTCAGCGAACTTGAAAACCACTTGGCTAGATCCCAGAATTCTATCAGCAAGCGGGTAAGCACCCTGTTGGCCTGGATGTTCAGTAACACAGTCAATGCTCCTAGGTGTGTCCTTATTTCGTCCCCATGCTCTCGGCGGATTTTCTTCCACCATTTCTTTAGATTGTATGGTGCTCCCATGACCATATTGATTTCGGAGATATTCTGGTTGATTTCTATTTTTGAAGAGGGTAGAAAAAGGGTTTGATAAATATTTGCTCCGGAACTTTAGTGTCTCGTCATGATTAGTTCGTCTTTCCACAAAAGTCATGTCATTGGGTGCATGAGTCATTGACATTAGGGTGATTTTCCTAATTGTGTGTCGATGCCAAGGACCGACTCACCTACAGTTTATGCAATATGACTTATGTTTGCTAGAGTAGAGTATTTCCTAATTTTAAGTTGGACTGAATACTGCAAGAAATTATGTCAGTTGACTTGACAAAGCCATTATCTGAAACTAGAGAATTTTGAAAGAAGGTTCGGAAGGGTGTAAAAGACAACCCTCCCGTACCATTGTGTGTGATGGTATACGGCCAAGACTCGATAGGAAAGAGTGTGATGACAGTATATATAAAGTGGTAACAAATATTAGTAATAATATTGAAGCAAGCAGATAAGTACATAATGAGCAAGTAAGGAGGTAAACACGTATTTGCAAAATTAAGCACAATTAATGCAGTATATTAACAATCCTAAATTACAGATCTAGTCCAAGTAAGCTAAGGTCAAAACCTAAGTGTAATCCTCAGCAAAGTCGCCATGTTGTTGTACCATATTTTGTACGAGTCAAAACAAGATTTAACTACTAGTTTTTCTGTGGATGATAAAAGAGAGTCGCCACTTAATATTTAAAGGTATACTAGGGTACCTATTTAATTATAAAGATCATTATCCTATTAGTATGCTAACCAGTGAGATTTGGGTAAGGGTTCTTGATCTTATAAGGGGGAGGTGTTAGGCAACCCCTAGAATCTACCTAAGGAAGCTCCATAGGACTTTAGACTAGGTTTGGAAAATTAAATGTCTATAATCTACTTAGTTAGTACTTAAAAGTGTATGGCTTACTCTATGTCATGTTTAAAACTTATAATTTTGAAAGATAGGATAGTATATGCATTTGAGAAGAGTATAGGTTTCATAAAGTCTAAAGGTATATATCTATATGAGTGTAAGAAATTTAGAAAGTATTCCCATAATGTTTATATTTGTAAACTTTGTAAATAATGGCTAAGTTTGAAATGCTTTCCCTTTTGAAGTAAAAAAATGACTATTTGCATAACTTTAACATAGTAAGGATTATTTGAAAAATATGGGTTGAGGTATACCTTGAGAGCAGTTTTAAATCTTTGCATCCAAGTTTAAAAGAAAACCGTTTGAAATTCTTTGATTGCAACTATGTTCGTTTGGTTTGTAGAAAACTCGACTTTGAGATTATTTGCCCAATTCTGGCCTTTGAAGAAAGAATGACTTTTCAAATATATTTTGAACTTCGAAAATTATGAGAAACGATTAGTATGGATGAAAGTGAGAACTGGATAATAGAAATAATTAAATAAGTTGAAGCTATTTAACTAATATAAGAGACAACCCTTACTTTTGATTTTACCTATGTTCTTTTAGGTTGCCTAGGTTTCTGAAGAATCAAAGAAGAATAAAGAAGAAAACATTCACTCAATATTGTCTGTGTTATATACACATAGAAGTAGCAACATATTTATGTAAAAGCAATGAAAGAAAGGGAATTGGACTCATAGTTTGGGCCCGAAGAAGGTTAGGCCCAGTGGACAACGAACAACGGCAGCTGCTTCCATGACTTCAGACTCAAGGGCTAGAACTTGGGCCTGAGTTCTTGAGAACTCAGCAGGCCTAGTTCAGTTATATGTACAAAAGAGAAAGGTAGACATTAGTGACTAGGCCCAATATAACATTAAACACAAATAAAATTATTGTAAGGCCCAACAACAGAACTGTAACATGTACTGATAATTAAAAGATGCAATAAAATTAATGTAAAGTCAAAATAGAGTAAACAGGTTTGTAATGAGGTCTTTCTTTTATTTTTAACTAAACCTAAAGAGATTAACAAATGTCAATGATTAAAGGCTTACGGTAAAATTCCATACATGGCCAAGATACTCTTTGGATCCCTAGCACTTCAAAGTTCACAAGGGTCCCAGGGACCTCGAGCAGTGCTTGTGTCAGGGAGGACATCTCAACCATAAACTAAATCTTACTCCTAAATACGCTTAACCACTCACACTTACTCTTCCCTATAGGTTTTAGTACCAATGAGGCACTCACTGCAACTCCAACACGGTAACAATAACACAAAGACATATATATTTCTCATAGAAACTATACAGAGTAATATAGATAATATCACGGGGATCACAATTCAAGCACAAGTACATGGGACATTGTTAATACTTTCAACAAGTTCAAGGATACTTAAATAAAATAATTGTAGGTGCAAACAGAGGAAGAGAATACCAACATATTATCTTAGAAGCCTAAATAATTAAGTCAAATGAGTTAAGGAGTAGAGAAGTTACATACTAACAAGTTCAAGTTTGAATTCGCAATATTTTAATAGCTATATGACTATGCTCAAATTTATCAGGGGCTCATAGGCTTACTAAGAGTTAATACATTCATTTAAACATAGTATAGTATATAAACAGGGCAAACATACTGGTGAGTTCTTTTAAGTTCTTTGGTGACCATAGTTTAACTTATGTTCCAAATACTATTATATTAACAAGGTTCACATTCTTCTTTATATGATAATACAGTTCTAAGAGAGAAGCATGAGAGCACATGCATAAGTATCCTTCACATGAAAGACAAGCATGCAATTTGTTAAAAAATAAAATGAGTGCAGAAACTTAAGAGAGGATACCCAGACACATATAAGTGATATTCTTAAAGGGTTGTAAGACTATAGAACATAGTGGAGGATCAGCTGACATAGAGTCAGATTAACATGCTCATTACAGAAGCTTCAGAACAATGAAAGTTTCACATATATTAAGTAGACATGATCCTAATAGCAGGATAGTCAGTCCAGGTAAACAGATTGAGTGTGCTAGTCTAGACACGAAGAAGTTCAGTTTAGCATAGCCAATCCGAGAGATAATGCACAAATACAACAAGTACACCTCTTAACCAAGTTCATGAGGACAATCAAGGCCATATCTTAATCTAGGTTAACAATAGTTGACCAGAATACATGTAAAATTGACTGCAGAAACTCATTTAGGACTTAGGTCAATCACTTCATGACATTTTTATACAATGGAACTCACAAGTGTGGCCATACAAACATGAAGGTTAACAAAAGACCTTCACAATGATGTTTTTAAGGAATTACAAAATCACAGAACATATTTGAAAAAGAAGGCAACTCAAACAACTAAGCTGATGCATTTGACTATAATGACAGGCTTGTATTGGACTTTAAGTGTTCACAATTACCATAGTCCCAACTTTATCAAAACAAATAATTCAAGTTAATGACATAGATCAACGGGTAGTAGTTTTAATTAATGTGAGACAAGCGAAACAGGCATTAAGATCAGAGCATGTGCAGAGAATCATTAAGGTCTATTGATTAACTACAGAAAATCAACAACACCTAGTTTATTCAACTTAGAGAAACATTCATTAAGTTCACAAAGATAGTCAATTAGAATTGATTTAACTTCAAATTATTAAAGAGAAAGTTGGCTCATACATACAATATCAAGGCATAATTATCAATTATAAACCAATAACATACATCACAGACAAAATAACAGGGCAAATATGATTTCAATTTAAACAATTAAAGAGAGGAAAGATTGATATGCACTGACCTTCCTTTGAGCAGAAAACCAAATAGGGCTTTTGCTTAGCCATTTGGGAACCAAAGTTCAAACTTCGACCAGTGAATAAAACTCAAAACCGGAAAGAGAAGAGATAAGAAATCGATTAAAACCTAGATTTTTATTGAAACTCTAAGCTATGTAATGCTTTGTATTATGTTGTTTTTTATGTATTCGGTATAGAGCATTGAAGACTCCAATTTATAATGGCATTGAATGCCTTAGGGTTTCAACGGATTTAAAAATGATAGTGGAGAGTAGTGAAACTCAGATGATGCAAGCAAACGAGTGAAAATAAAAGAAATCAGAGGGGAAAAACGTGGAAAGATTTACTTGAGTGGGAAACAACCGTTGCAGGCAAGCAACCATCGGATAAAATCCCAATGTCTAGAGGTCACTACGTGTGACTTCTAGACAAATAATAATGATGATGATGATGAAGAAATGGCCATGCTGCCATGGATTTGAAAGACCACAACAACAATACAGATAATTTGAAGTTTCATATTCTAGCGAGGGTTTTCGGATTTGGGAATTTTGAACTTTAGTGATGGAATAGTGAAAGAACCGACAGGATTCGAAAATTTAGGGAGCAATGAGAATGATTTCATGGTTGATTTGTGACCTTGCACAAATTTGTACAAGTTTTTTGAAGATTGATGTGTTTTAGGTGGGATAGAATAGGGAGGAAAGGGGAAAGGGGGCGGCCGATTCAGGGAGATAAATGATTAGGGTTTGAGGGGATTGGGTCGTCTCTAGGGGTTTAAACGGGTTGGAGAGATATGGGCCATTGGATCTTTAGATCAACGGTCTTGATAAATTAGGAATTAAATAATTAAAATGGTGTAATATGACAACCGTTGGATTGTTGGATTTGGACGGTTAAAATTTAATCTGATGGAGTATTAAAATTAAAGGAAAAAAAGTAGGGATAAACACGGGTTGTTGATCTGAAGGATGGATTGCTAAGATTGATTGTGCTTCATTTTTGAGTGGTGTGGAAAGGCGACATGGCAAGTTCTGATTGATTCATTGAGAGTGGACTGGATTGCCTAGATGAAAAGAGAGGAGGGGTTTTGACTGGGTCAGATCAGGATTTGGCATGGGTATTGGGCTGGTTTTAGTTGAGATGGCCTTTTCGCATTTAATTATACAATTGCAAATGTAGCCATTTCAATCTTTAACCTTTTAAGAATTAATTTAAATGAACTTAATTAATTCCAAATGCAATAAAAATTATAATGATCAAATACACTACTAATTACTATAATTACTTAATTAACTACTAAATATACTATCTTCCTATTTACTACACTAATTTTGAATTATTTTGAAGTAATGGTCTATTTCACTAAATTAAGGAATAACTTTGTTAAATGAATTATAAACCTATGTGATGAATATGGAAATTATTTTGATTGTTTCAAAATAGTAAAATAGTAAAGATAATATGTTTATAATTAGGTAATTACTAAATTACTAATTAATACCGTTAATTACTTAAGAATAGGTATTATTAATTAGAAAATATCTTTAACATATTTATTAAAAATTAATAAGTATAAATAAATAAATTTTTAAATGGAGGGTCAAAATTGGTCGTCAACACATTGTAGCACGTGGACTTTGCCGTGCGAAGGTGATTGATAATGTGGACACGAGATGCCATGCGTGTAAGATTCGGAATTGTGGCTTGTGATTTGTGGTTGTGAGGAGTGGTGCCTCGGAGAAATTCTTGTAGCAATTAATGCATTGGGAGCGATTTGATTACTTAAATTTTCATATATTTTCCTAATTTGAGTTCATTTATATTTCATTTGTGTTATGATTATGTTGCTACTTTATTACCCGTTTACTTCTCGTTACCATTTGTGGTTCAATTATCCCTTTGTTGGTCTTACATTAATAATTTTCGCGTTGTTAACCTTACATTTACGTTCTTGCAATTGCTAGCTTTATGTTAATATCATGCACATATTTTATGTCTAGTGAGTGTCTCGACTTACCTCGTCACTACTCCACTGAGGTTAGTCTTGATACTTATTGGGTACCTCTATGGTGTACTCATGCTACGCTTCTGTATATTTTTGTGTAGATCCAGGTACTTCTGATCGTGTTAGTTTTAAGATTTATGTCTGTGTGGCTGGAGACTTCAAGGTATACATATTTGACGTTCGCAGGCCCCGGTGTCACCTTCTGTTATCTTTCATTTTCACTGTTTACTATTATTTATGGATAGTGATGTACTTGATATACCTAGTTATGTTTAGAAAGCTTATGACTTGTACTACCTATTTTGGGATTGTATGACTGATGTTGGTTCAACTATGTTATTTCAACTATAAACTAATGTTTTGTAGTTAAGTTGGTTAAATTCCATTAATTCTCAGCATGTGTTAGGCTTACCTAGTCCTAGGGACTAGGTACCATCACTATTTCTAAGGTGGCATTTTGGGGTCGTGACAACTTCATTGTAATTTTCATGTGTATTGATATTTGATTCGTGGTTTTGGATTTTATTTTGGTTATTTGAACTCGCTCGCGAGTTTGAACGATTTTTTTTAGACTTGTGTAGATGTTCGGTGTGGAGCCCCAGGGGCTCATGTGAGTTTCATACGCGTTTCAGAGTGTTTTGAGTAAGTTTCATAGTTGCAGGTGTTGGGCTAATACTGCAAGTCTCGCAAATACGAGATCCTGTTCGCATTTGCGAGGTTGACATTGCATTTGTGAGGTGGGATAGGGGGCTGAAATGTTCGCTTTTGTGAATAATAGGATCGTATTTGCGAAAGGGCAGCTGGGCTGGGATAATCGCATTTGCGATTTCACTGTCGCTTTTGCGATAGTTCAGGCTTCGCATTTGCAATGAGTGTGTTGCATTTGCGACATTTGCAGGGGCTGATAGAGTTCACTTTTGCGATCCCTGTATCGCATTATGCGGAGGTCGCATTAGCGAACCTTCAGTCATAAATATGACATTTGCAGTTGGTTTAATGGTTTGGATGTCGGGACTTAGTCTCATTTTATTATATTTTGAGCCTTAGACTTGGTAGGAGGCAATTTTTGGAGGGAATTTTTACATCTAGCTATTGGGCAAGTATTGTTTATTCAATTTCTAAAATTCAACTTGATTTCTTCTGTATTTTAACATCCAAATCATGGGATTTGAAAGGAATTTTTGGGGATTTTTTACTATACTTTTAAAAATAAAAATTTAAGATTTGAGAGTCGAATTGTACTCGAAGTTGAAACCAATTTGGACTCGTGGGGCTATGGGTAGTCAAGATCTACCCTTCGATTCAGGTTTTGATGGGGCGGGCCAGGGGTTGAATTTTGTTGAATTTTGTAAAGATCGTAACTTTATTAACCAAAATTGGTTTCTCTTACATTGTTTGATATTATTAAGTCTTTTTTGTTAGATTTGAGCTGGGCAGGGGTAAATTTTAAGGAAAATCTATTTTCGAGTGTTGACTTGTACAATGTGAGGTAAGTATCTTGCCTAACTTTATTTGGAAAAATTACATCTTAGGATTTGGCTTAATTTCTTATTTGTGTTATGTGTAAATGACGTGTACACGAGGTGACGAGTGTGTACATGGACATATGTGTGCCTTATGATCGAATTTAACCCGAGGTTATTTTTATTGTCTTGTTTTGATTGAGAGGTCCTCGTACTATGTGTTTTCACTTTGGATAATTGCTTGAATCTATGTTCCATGCTAGAGATCATATTTTTAGGATTTTATTTCCTAAGTTGACCAAGTTGGACATTTGTAAGATTGTTACTGATTGAGTTAGCTTTCATGCTTATATGTTGAACACCCATTTGCATCTCCTTGTTGAAATGCCCTTGTGCGATGTGTTGGTAGATTATGAATTTATGTCTTGGTGACAATTATTGACATCTTATGTTGTTATGAATGTGGCACGTATGGACTTGTTGGGTGTATTGTTTGGTTGTTTGCACGAGGTTTCTGCCGTACTATTATTATTGTTGATATTGCACATGTGGCGAGATAATGTGGGTTATATCGAGTTTGCACATATGGCGAGACAAGGTGGGTTATATGGGATTTGCGTATGTGGCGAGACAAGGTGGGATGATTGTTAAAATACATGTGGTGATACAAAGCGTCCATTTACTTTATTTGTTGTGCACACGGTGAGATAAGGGTGGCTATGTGTGGATGATGTGTAATAGCATGGGGTGTTCATTGATGATATTTATATGGTGGTGAAAAAGGGACATCTTTGTTTGTGCATATGACTTCTTTGTGTGTGTCATGCATTTATACATAATTTGTTGTGTGGTTTCTAACCTGCCCTTTTATGCCTTTGTTGTTACTTGATAATTTGGTTGTCAAGATGGATTTACCTACGTGGAGTTGTTATCTCGTATTTTGTTGAGCTGTTGGAACCGTAACGGATTGAAACAAAAGGAAAGTTGGTATCATGCATTTCTCTATTCGATTGTTTTTCTATATTTTCCTCTTGAACATTTTATTGGTAATTGACAGGGGTATGACACACGCTGTGGTATGAGGTCTTTACCGTACGGGTATGGTACACGCTGTGGCACGAGGTCTTTACCATGTGGATATGGTATATATTGTGGCACGAGGTCTTTACCGTGCAGATATGGTATATGTTGTGGCATGAGATTTTTGTCATGCGAGGGTGAATGACAGTGTGAGCACGAGGTGTCATATGTGTATGATTCTATTAGATGACTTGTTGTTGAAACTGAGCCTTACTTGTATTAAATGGCCATCACTTATTTTGATAAGATTACAGTTATTGCTTTCTATTATTCTCCATGTTGCTAGTCCTTGATATTTTGCACGTGTTATTTGACTAGCAACTGTCTTGACTTGAACCTCATCACTACTCTACCGAGGTTAGTCTTGATACTTACTGGGTACTGATTGTAATGTACTCATACTACGCTTCTACATATTTTTGTGAAGATCCAGGTACTTCGGATCGTGCAGGTCGCTAGAGTTTTGAGATGAGTTGTGGAGACTTTAAGGTATACCTGTTGTTCTGCTCGCAGGCCTCGGAGTCACCCTCTATTGTTCCTTGCTACTGTTTATTGTACTTCAAAACAATGTTGTAGTTTGAGAATTCTAATGTACTCTCTGTAGAGCTTATGACTCCATATTACCGGGTTTTGGGATTGTGAATGTTGTATTATCACATTGGCTATGTTTTGATTTAGTTTTCCAATTTATTTAATATTAAGTTATTATATTTTGTATGATATTGATGTGTGATAAGCTTACCTAGTATTAGAGACTAGGTGCCATCACGATCCTCAAGGTGAGATTTTGGGTCGTGACAATCTACTTCAATTTATAATGAATTAAATAAGCTAAAACTCCCTTGAAAGTCATTGAAGCTCGTTTAAGCTTGAATTTGAAAACTTAGTTTTCAAAATTAGAATTTATTTCAAACAAATATTGTTGGAATATATTGGGTTATGAATCTCAACTTTGCAACAATTTGGGGGAGATTTAATTTGAAATTTGAGCCAAATTCGAAGTAGAAGATGAAAATAAAAGAATATAAGATGTGGATCCCTATATACATTTATGTATCTCATATGTATCAAATATCTATCTTTCGTTATCTATGTATGCATGTGTGTGAGATATGTGTCATAGAGAAATTTTTAGATTCAATTTTAACTATGAATTTTGGCTCTAAACCAGTCCAGATCACCTCTGTAACGATACGAACGGTCGTTTTACTTTCTAGATCAGCGTTACCCTAAATAAGACTCCCTGTATGTGCTTCTTCTATTTTATGACTTGCGGAGATGGTTAGTTCGGGATTTGGAAGGGATCCGGTTGAAATCGAAATACTTAGTTCCCTAATATTGGCTTTAAAGGGGTAAGTTTGACTTGGGTCAACATTTCTAGTAAACGACCTCGAAACCGGAATTTAACGGTACCAATATGTTCGTATGATGATTTTGGACTTGGGCGTATGTTCGGATCGGGTTTTGGATGACCCGGGAGCATTTCGGCGCATAAAGTTAAAAGTTGGAGCATTGAAGGTTTTGGTGTAATCGAGGTCCATTTAGGATTCGGAGCTTGGAAATAGTTTCGTATGGTGATTTAAGATTTGCACGCAAAATTTGGTGTCATTCCGAATAGTTTAAGTATGAATCGGCGCGTTCGTAATACGTTGGAAGCATTTGAAGTTCATAAGTTGATTCTATTGGTTTTGGGTTGCGATTCTTAGTTTTAATGTTGTTTTCCATGTTTCGAGGGTGCGAGCGAGTCTGTTTTGTGTTTAAAAACTTGTTGATATGTATGGATGAGGCCTCAGGGGCCTCGGGTGCTACTAGGACGTTGCACGGATCGAGTTAGAGCTCAAAAGGGGTACTGGTGCACCAGTTCTGGTGTGCCCACACCTGTGAGCTTTTGGCAGCAGGTGCGAGCTCTTGGCCACAGAAGTGTCCTTGGGCATTTGACCAGTGGTCCGCAGAAGCCGAGAAGCATACGCAGAAGCGGTCTCGCTTCTGCGATGAGAAGTCTGCATGTGCGAGAAGGTCGCAGATGCACTCTACCCTCCGCAGAAGCGGGACCACAGAAGCAGGATCCGTCCGTAGAAGCAAAGCCATCCAGTCTAGGCTAGGACTGCACCTGCGATGGCTTTTACGTAGGTGCGGCGCCGCAGATGCGGCCCCAGGTCCGCAGAAGCGAAAATGCTGGAGGCAATGAGGTCCTTTTAATACGGGACTTAGGCCATTTTGGGTTCATTTATTGCATTCCTTGGGCATTTTTGGAGCTCTTAGAGAGAGGGTTTCACCTAGCTATTGGAGGTAAGTAATTTCTATCCAATGTACGTTAAATACTTAGATTATAGGTAGATTTTAACATATAAAATTTTAAAAAATTTCAGTTTAGATGAAAAACCTAGGTTTTGATAAAAATGGGATTTAACCACGAAAATGATTATGAAATTGGGTGAAAATTATATATTTGAGTTCGTGAGGTTATGGGTAACAAATTTCTTTGAAAATTTCTAAAATCCGGGCACGTGGGCCCAGGGGTAAACTTTTAGAAATCTTTCAATTTGGGTTGGGTAATTACTCTAATAGCTAAGTTATTAACTTTTGAGCGTATATTGATTATTTTATATAACATTTGGCTAGTTATGGATTGTTCGGCACCAAGTGGGGTGTTTAGAGTGAATTTAAGGCCGGAAAGTGAGCTTTGAGACGAGGTAAGTCTCTTTACTAACCTTGTAAGAGGAAATTTATCCCAGAGGTGATTTAAATTACTATTTGCTTCTAATTGTGGGGTCTACGTACGCACGAGGTGATGAGAGTCCGTGCAAAGCTACTAATTATGCTTATGTCCGGGTAGTTTAGGACCCAAATCATGAAATACTTGTAATGTTTGCACCCTACTTGTTAATTAAAGTACCTAAATTATATTGGAACTTGATAAGGATTGTAAAAAGAACGAATTTCACTTACTTGTGTTTTGGCTGGTTACTTGATCGTTAATAGAAATTGTGCTTCTTTGTGTATTAGCCTTGTTATAACTTTTAAATCAGATGTTTATAAAGTATCCTCTCTTCTTGTGGAGCAGGCTGAATTCTCGGCAGTAGAATAGATGCATCTATGGTTCGTGCCGATCGACCCTCGGCAGTGCACACATTATTCTGGATCGGGTAATACGACCACGGCATAATCGTGCATGATAATACTCGAAGCTTAATTATATTTGATTTTATTTTATAGCATGAGAGGTTAAAGTATATATATGACAGAAACTGACTTGGGATTTACTATTTGTGAAAGAATTATTTATTTCCTGCTTGTTATCGAGACACTATTATTACTTACATAAACCATGCTCATTTAGAAATTTTGTATTTTATGTTATCCCATAGTAAGTGTTGATGTCGACCTCTCGTCACTACTTCTTCGATGTTAGACTAGATACTTACTGGGTACATGTTATTTATTTACTCATGCTATACTTCTGCACTAATCGTGCAGGATCCGAGGCAGGTGCATCTGGCACTCATACCGGCACTCACCCCTGTTACCCTGAGGTGTAGTGGTGAGCTGCTTCCTGAGCCGTTCTGCAGCACCTAGGGTCTCTCCTTTGCACTTATTTTTCTGTGTACTTTTAATTCAGACAGTAGTTAGAGTTTTGTATATTCTACTAGTTGCTCATACACTTGTGACACTAGGTCTTGGCACACACACTAGTAGACTTTATGGTTTGGAGTATTTATTTTGCTTTGATTGTTACTCAGTGGCCTTCATTTTATTTATTAACTTTTCTAATCCTTAATTTCTTAATAAATGGAATTTAATTACTTGGAAACTTATTAAAAAGAGCAATCATATGGTTAGTTTACCGTTGACTTGCCTAGCGACGACGTTGGGCGCCATCACGGCCTATAGGAGAAATTGGGTCGTGACAACATGTTATCAGAGCAATAGGTTCACGTAAGTCTCACAAGTTATGAGCAGGCCTAATAGAGTCTTACGGATCAGTGCAGGGACGTCTGTTCTTTTCTTCGAGAGGCTATAGGGTGTTAGGAAACTACTCTTTTCTTTATATCCTATCGTGCAATTGATGTTGTGCTAAGTATCTTTCTCTTATAGTCTCACATATGATGAGAATGCGTGCGACAGATGTACCCGATCATGGTGGAGATGCACCCCCTGTTGCTGGAGGCCGAGGGAGTGCTCCAACTCATAATATAGGACGAGGGCATCCTAGAGTTATTCCATTCATGCCATCAGTGGATCCAGTAGAGGATCCTATTATTGAGGAGCAGGGCGAAGGGTCTACAGCAGAGCCAGCCCCGGTGGATTTCATGTCCGCACCGGGATTCCAGGAGGTCATGGGCCGTATGCTGCGGTTCATGGACTCTATGACTCAGGCTGATTTATTTACAGTAGACCCAGCCACATCTTAGGCAGGTAGGGGAGCACAAACCCCTACCGCTCAGGCTTCAGGGCATGCAGCTATCGTATATCAGACCTCGGGCACACTACCCGTGGGCGGAGCTCAGCCAGTTGCAGCAGCTATACCTAAGCCCAGCCCAGCTGCGGCAGGCGATCCGTAAAAGCTATTGGACAGATGGACCAGGCTTCATCCTCCTGTGTTTGAGGGTGAGCGGCATGAGGACCCCCGGGATTTTATTGATCGGTGTAGGTACAAACTGCACAACATGAGGATATTGGAGTCCTATGGGGTGGACTTTACCACCTATAATTTGGAGGGAAAGGTCCGTAGATGGTGGCAGTCCTATCTTCTTGGCAGACCAGTAGGTTCTCCTCCCATGACTTGGGATCAGTTCACATGCCTCCTCTTGGATAGATATATTCCACCCTCTCAGAGGGAAGAGTTGTGGTTTCAGTTCGAGCAGCTTTAGCATGGCTAGATGTCGATGAATGACTATGAGGCCAGATTCTCTGAGTTGCCTCACCATGCACTTATGATACTTCCTGTCGATGCAGAGAGAGTGTGGAGGTTTGTTGTCGGTTTGCACTCTGGTATCCAGGCCATCATGGCTCGAGAGTTGGAGATGGGGACCTCTTACGGGCTAGTTGTAGAGATAGATCGGAGGATTGAGGGTGTCCTTCAGCGGAGCCGTGATAGGGCAATGAGGGATAAGCAGTTTCGATATTCTGGATAGTTTAGTGGTGCCCCGACCAGGGGCATGGGTCAGTTTGTGAGGGGTCAGTCTAGCTGGCCCATATATCCAGCACCGCCGCCTCTTGGGGATGTTCCTACCGCTCACCAGCTATTTAGATTTCATCCAGTGGATATTCAAGGCATTAGGGTCAGACTTCAGGTCAACAGTCCACTGTACCGAGAGGTTGTTTGGAGTGCGAGGATCTTAGTCATGTGCGGAGGTTCTGCCCCAGGATTCGGTGCAAGGCAGTGCAGCAGGGTCAATAGCCTATGATTTTAGCACTAGCTGCCCCACTAACTGCCCGGCCACCCAGAGACGGAGGGCAGGTGGGTAGGGGCTGTCCTAGAAGTGGAGTCCAGCCAGGTGGTGCTCCAGCTAGATTCTATGCCTTTCCAGCCAGACCAAATGCAGTAGCCTCATATGTCGTTATCACAGGTACTATTTCTGTCTGCGGTAGGGATGCTTCGGTACCATTTGATCCAAAGTCTACATATTTATATGTTTCATCTCTGTTTTCTTATTTCCTGGGAGTTCCTCGTGAGTCCTTGGGTACTCTTGTTTATGCGTCCACTCCAGTGGGCAATTCTGTTATTATGGATCGGGTCTATTGGTCTTGTATCATGACTTTCTGTGGTTATGAGACTAGAGTGGATCTTCTGTTGCTTGATATGACCGACTTTGAGGTCATCCAAGGCATGGATTGGTTGTCCCCATATCACGCCATCCTTGATTGCCATGCCAAGACTGTTACCTTGGCAATGCCAGAGTTACCAAGATTGGAGCGAAATGGATAGTCTGTCAGTGCATCTAGTCGGGCTATCTCCTTTCTGAAGGCTCGACACATGGTCGAGAAGGGTTGTTTGGCTTATCTAGCCTATTTTTGGGGTACTACCACATAGACACCGGTAATTGATTCAGTGCCTGTGGTCCGGGAGGTCTCCGATGTGCTTCCTTTTGATCTTCTAGGCATGCCACCAATTCGTGATATCGATTTTTGTATTGATTTGGCTCCAGGTACCCAGCCTATATCTATACCACCGTACCATATGGCTCCGAAAGAGTTGAAGGAGTTGAAGGAACAACTTGAGGAGTTGCTAGCAAAGAGGTTCGTCAGACCAAGTGTATCGCCTTAGGCTGCACCTGTGTTATTTGTGAAGAAGAAAGATGGGACTATGCGGATGTGCATTGATTACCGCCAGTTGAACAAAGTTACCATTAAGAACAAGTACATGTTGTCGTATATTAATAATTTATTTGACCAGTTGCAGGGTGCTAGGGTGTTCTCTAAGATCGACTTGAGATCGGGGTACCATCAGTTGAAGATTCGGGATTCGAATATTCTGAAGACGGCTTTCCAAATAGATATGGCCATTATGAGTTTCTAGTGATGTCCTTCGGTTTGACTAACTCCCCGACGGCGTTTATGAATTTGGTAAACTGGGTGTTCAGGCCATATATTGATTCATTTGTCATTGTCTTCATTTATGACATTTTGATCTACTAACATAGCATGGAGGAGCATGAGCAGCATTTGAGAGTGGTGCTTCAGACCTTACGGGAACAGAAGCTATATGCTAAGTTCTCCAAGTGTGAGTTTTGGTTGGATTCCATAGCATTCTTGGGGCATGTCGTATCAGGCGAGGGTATTAAGGTAGATCCCAAGAAGATCGAGGTAGTGTAGAGTTGGCCTCGCCCTACCACAGTGACTGAGATCGGGAGCTTCTTGGGGTTAGCAGGTTATTATCGTCGGTCTGTGGAGGGCTTCTCATCTATTGCAACACCTCTGACTAGATTGACCCAGAAGGGTGCTCCATTCCGATGGTCTAATGATTGTGAGGCGAGCTTTCAGAAGCTCAAGTCTGCCTTAACTTCAGCACCGGTGTTAGTGCTGCCTTCCGATTCAGGGATGTATAGTGTGTATTGTGACGCTTCACGCATTAGCCTGGATTGTGTATTGATACAGGAGGGGTGAGTTATTACATATGCTTCACGTCAGCTGAAGCCGTACGAGAAGAATTACCCCATACATGATTTGGAGTTAGCTGCGATTGTTCATGCTCTCAAGATCTGGAGGCATTATCTTTATGGGGTATCCTGTGAGTTTTACACGATCATCGTAGCTTGCAACATTTGTTCATGCAGAGGGATCTCAATTTGAGGCAGCGCAGGTGGCTTGAGTTACTAAAAGATTATGATATTACCATCCTTTATCTTCTGGGCAAGGCGAATGTAGTTGTGGATGCCTTGAGTAGAAAGGCGAAGAGTATGGGTAGTTTGGCATTCATTTCAGCAGAGGAGAGGCCACTAGATTTGGACGTTCGGTCCTTGGCTAACAGACTTGTGAGGTTGGATATTTCAGAGCCCAGCCGAGTTCTTGCATGCGTCGTTGCCCAGTCTTCACTATTCGAGCAGATCAAGGCTCGTCAGTTTGATGATACACACTTGTTGGTTCTCAGAGAGACGGTACTACAGGGTGGAGCCAAGGAGGTTACTGTTGGTAAGGATGGTGTTCTGCGACTCCAGGGTCGCCTATGGTCCCTAATGTTGATGGATTGAGGGAAAACATTCTAGAGGAGGCACACAGTTCTCGGTATTCTATTCATCCATGTGTTATAAAGATGTATCGTGACCTGAGGAAGCATTATTGGTTAAGTATGTAGCGAGGTACCTTAATTTCCAGCAGGTTAAGTACGAGCATCAGAGACCAGGTGGCCTACTCCAGTAGATGGCTATACCTGAGTGGAAATGGGAGCGCATTACTATGGATTTCATAGTTGGGTTGCCGCGGACCTTGCGGAAGTTTGATGCAATTTGGGTCATTATCGATAGGTTGACCAAGTCGGCACACTTCATTTCGGTAGTGACCATGTATTCTTCAGAGAGATTGGCCCAGATTTACATTCAGGAGATTGTTCGGTTGCACAGTGTGCCTGTCACCATTATATCAGATAGAGGACCTCAGTTTACTTCCCATTTCTGGAGGGCAATACAGAGTGAGTTGGGGACCCGGGTAGAGCTCAGCACAACCTTTTATCCGTAGACCGACGGACAGTTAGAGCGGACAACTCAGATCTTGGAGGATATGCTCAGAGCATGTGTGATTGAATTCGGAGAGCAGTGGGATCGATTCTTGTCTTTGGCCGAGTTTGGTTACAATAACAGTTATCAGTCCAGCATTGAGATTGCTCCATTTGAGGCTTTATATGGTCGGCGATGTCGTTCGCCCATCGGATGATTTGAGCCTGGCGAGGCTAAGTTATATGGTACTGATTTAGTGAAGGATGCCTTGGAAAAGGTAAATTTAATTTAGGAGCGATTTCGCACTGCACATTTCAGACAGAAAAGTTACGCAGACCAGAAGGTGCATGATTTATCATTTATGGTAGGCAAGAAGATTCTCTTGTAAGTCTCGCCGATGAAGGGATCATGAGGTTCAGGAAGAAGGGCAAGTTGAGCCCAAGGTTTATAGGCCCATCTGAGGTGTTGAGATGGGTTGGGGAGGTTGCTTATGAGCCTGCTTTGCCTCCCAGCCTATCGGGAGTGCATCCGGTTTTCCATGTATCCCTGCTCCAGGAGTATCATGCCGACAGGTGGCATGTATTAGACTACAACATGGTTCAGTTAGATGAGAGCCTGGGTTATGAGGAGGATCCAATTGCCATTATTGCCAGACAGGTTTGCCAGATGGGGACAAAGAAGATTTCTGCGGTAAAGGTTCAGTGGAGGGGTCAACCAGTCGAGGGGGCGACTTGGGAGACCGAGGAGGACATGCGGAGCAAATATCCACACCTATTCAGCACTCCAGGTATGATTCAAGACCCGTTCGAGGACTAACGTTTCGTTAAGAGGTGGAGAATGTAACGACCCGACCGGTCGTTTTGCTTTCTAGATCCTTGTTCCTCTAAATAAAACTCCCTGTATGTGCTTTTTCAGTTTTATGGCTTGCAGGGATGGTTAGTTCGGGATTTGGAAGGGGATCAGGTTGAAATCGGAATACTTAGTTTCTTAATATTGGCTTTAAAGGGGTAAGTTTGACTTGGATCAACATTTCTAGTAAACGACCTTGGAGCCGGGATTTGACTTTCCCAATAGGTTTGTATGATAATTTTGGACGTGGGCATATGTTCAGATCGGGTTTTGGATGACCCGGGAGCATTTCGGTGCATAAAGTTGAAAGTTGGCGCATTGAAGGTTTTAGTGTTATCGAGGTACGTTTGGGATTCCGATCCTGGGAATAGTTTCGTATGGTGATTTAAGACTTGCACGAAACATTTGGTGTCATTCCAAGTAGTTTAAGTATGAATCGGAGCGTTCTGAGTAAGTTGGAAGAATTTGAAGGTCATAAGTTGATTCTATTGGTTTTGGGTTGCGATTCTTAGTTTTAATATTGTTTTCCATTTTCCGAGGGTGCGTGAGTCCGTTTTATGTTTACAAACTTTTTGGTATGTTTGGATGAGGCCTCGGGGACCTCGGGTGCTACTCGGATGTTGCACGGATCGAGTTAGAGCTCAAAAGGGGCTGTTGGTGCACCAGTTCTGGAGTGCCCGCACCTGCGAGCTTTTGGCCGCAGGTGCGAGCCCGCAGGTGCAAGCTCTTGGCCGTAGAAGAGGCCTTGGGCATTTGGCCAGTGGTCCGCAGAAGCAGAGAGGTATGCGCAGAAGCGGCTTCGCTTCTTCGATGAGAAGTCCACAGGAGCGAGAAGGCCGCAGATGCGCTCTACCCTTCGTAGAAGCGGGATCCAATCCGCAGAAGCGGAGCCAGCCAGCCTGGGCTAGGACCGCACCTGCGATGGCTTTTCCGCAAATGCGGTCCCAGGTACGCAGAAGTGGAAAGGCTGGAGGCAGTGAGGTCCTTTTAATACGGGACTTAAAACCATTTTGGGTTCATTTATTGCATTCCTTGGGCAATTTTGGAGATCTTAGAGAGAGGGTTTCACCTAGCTATTGGAGGTAAGTAATTTCTATCCAATGTAAGTTAAATACATAGATTATGGGTAGATTTTAACGTGTAAAATTGTAAAAATTTTGGGTTTTAGATGAAAAACTTAGGTTTTGATAAAAATGGGATTCAACCACGAAAATAGTTATGGAATTGGGTGAAAATTATATATTTGAGTTTGTGAGGTTATGGGTAACAACGTTTTTCAAAAATTTCCAGAGTCCTGGCAGAAGGGCCCGGGGATGACTTTTTAGGAATCTTCCAATTTGGGTTGGGTAATTACTCTAATTGCTAAGTTATTAACTCTTGAGTGTATATTTATTATTTTATATAACATTTGGCTAGTCGTGGATCGTTCGGTGCCAAGTGGGGTCTTTAGAGTTAATTTGTGGCCGGAAAGTGAGCTTTGAGACGAGGTAAGTCTCTTGCCTAACCTTGTAAGAGAGAATTTACCCCATAAGTGATTTAAATTACTATTTGCTTCTAATTGTGGGGGCTATGTACGCACGAAGTGACGAGAGTCCGTGCGTAACTACTAATTATGCTTATGTCCGGATAGTTTAGGACCCAAATCATGAAATACTTATAATGTTTGCACCCTACTTGTTAATTAAAGTACCTAAATTATATTGGAACTTTGATAAAGGAATTGTAAAAGACCGAATTTTACTTACTTGAGTTTTGGCGGGTTACTTGACCGTTAATAGAAATTGTGCTTCTTTGTGTATTAGCCTTGTAATAACTTTTAAATCGGATGTTCATAAAGTATCCTCTCTTCTTGTGGAGCGGGCCGAACGCCTAGCAGTAGAATAGATGCATGTGTGATTCGTGCCGCTCGACCCTCGACAGTATACACATTATTCTGAATAGGGTCGTACGACCTCGGCATAATCGATTGTGATAATACTTGGAGCATAATTATATTTGATATTATTTTATGGCTTGAGAAGTTAAAGTATATATATGAGAGAAACTGACTTGGAATTTACCATTTGTGAAAGAATTGTTTCTTTCATGCTTGTTATCGAGATACTATTGTTACTTACATAAACCATGCTCATTTAGAACTTCTGTATTTTATTGTTAGCCCATAGTAAGTGTCGATGTCGACCCCTCGTCAATACTTCTTCGAGGTTAGACTAGATACTTACTGGGTACATGTTGTTTATGTACTCAAGCTACACTTCTGCACTAACCGTGCAGGATCTGATGCAGGTGCATCTGGCACTCATACCGGCATGCACCCCCGTTACCCTGAGGCCTAGTGGTGAGCTATTTTCTGAGCCGTTCCGCAGCACCTAGAGTCTCTCTTTTGCACTTATTTTTCTGTCTGCTTTTATTTCAAACCGTAGTTAGAGTTTTGTATATTCTACTAATTGCTCATACACTTGTGACGTCAGGTCTTGGTATACATACTAGTAGACTTTATGGTTTGGAGTATTTATATCGCTTTGATTGCCACTCAGTGGCCTTCGTTTTATTTATTAAATTTTTTATTCCTTAATTTCTTAATAAATGGAATTTAATTACTTGAAAACTTATTAAAAAGAGCAATCATATAGTTAGTTTACCGTTGGCTTGCCTAGCGGCGACGTTGGGCGCTATCACGGCCTATAGGAGAAATTGGGTTGTGACAACCTCCAATCTTCCTTAAATTATATTGTTTGATCTATCAATTTTCAACGAATTTCAACCATAACCATTGAAAAATAAAAAATTTGATTAGGTTTTTGAAATGTTGTATATTATTAGTAACTTTTTCTTGCTATTTTTGGTGGTATGATTTAATGATTAATTCTAAGTAATTAGTAGTGTCTATTTCTGCAGTTCTCTCAAATGAGTAATGGACTCATAATCCCGGCCTATGAAATATGGTCCAATCCATGTCGTTCCATCTTTGTTTTCACTCATCACCCAAACCCTTTACATGAATCATGATATCGTAGATAAAGAAGATAGTTTACCGAAAATAAAGTTCGATGGACCTTTTTCCAATAAATATTTATATTTTAATCCCATTAACAAATATTTTGGCAAAATAGCCTCGCGGCATATTTTTAAAGCACAGTATGCAGGATTTTGCTCGATCGCTAGTATTTTGAAACATGTTGGGTAGAATTTTAAAGCACATAGCAACTATGGTGATCGTGGATTTCGTTACAAAATTCTTACAATCAAAAAATTTTTAGCCACAATGATGAATAATTCCGGTGATCCGTTAGGATTTTGTGGAAAATTCTACCCAGCGTGCTTTAAAATTCTAACGTTAAGGGAAATTCGGTCCAGCGTATTTTAAAATTCTAGCATGAGACTTTTTCAGAATTTCTGTTATCGGGGTCAAAAAATTGATAATGACATAAAAGTGTCCTATTTATGTCATTCTCCCCGTAATTTATGAGTGGATGCTATTTTTCAAACATTCAAACTCATTTTTGGATTTATCAAAATGGCAAAGAAACCATAACTTAGTCCATATTAATGATTTTACCAGCTTTTGGTTGGGATGTAGAAGATTTAGAGCCCGTTTGATCAATTAGCTGACTGAATGAAGATAATAGCATTAGGTGTTGAATTTGATTTCATAAATAATCAGTTAAGTGCTTCAATAAAAGTATTAAAACTAATATTAAACAATTAATACATTTGATCGAAAAGAGTTAAGGGTCTGTTTGGAAAGCCACCCAATAATTGGAATTGATGTAATTACTAGGGTAGTAATTACACATCCTTGTAATTACACAACATAGTAATTACGACGACCCGTTTGTTTGTCAGAACGTAATTACAGTGTAATTACAAGCGTACTGTTTGGTTGCACAAGAGTAATTACACAGTTAGATTAAATTTTAAATGAAATAATTATTAAAACTTAAAAGTTAATATAATAAATATATGCCTATAAATAATTTTTTATAAATATAAATTATATTAGATTTGATATTTAAGATGCATATTTTTTTCTTGAAAATATATTAATTAGTAATCATATATTTATAAGTAATAATGTAAAAATAATTGATATATTTTTTCCAAATAAATAATATTTAGTTTAATTAATTATAAAAACTAAAAACATACGTTTTGTAAGATGATCATGGAATGCACGTTTGATAAAACAAATTAATATTTATAAATATAATGTCATAATATTATTCAAATATTTGATTAAACTAATCTATCAATTCTAACTAAAAAATGAACAATTGTGAGATAACAAGCCAATATCACTATAAAATAAGTAAATTGGAACCATAAATATAACACAATTTCAAAATCCAAAAAAACAAATAGTTTATCATATGTCAAATTCCAACATAATAAAAATAAGTTCAAATACAACTTAAGTTTAGGAAACATAATAAGTTGATAACCTCATTGAACAACGAAATTCTACTTTAATGACATCACTCATTATATGTCAAGTTTGTTAATGACTCATCATTTCTACTATTAGGAGATGTAGTTTCGAAAATTAGAATAATAATGCAGTTATGTTAAATGAAAAAAATAAAATAAATAAGAAATAAAATATACAAGCAATTACATGGAATCACAAGAAGTAAAGGTAGATAAATAAAAGATAAATAATGTACAAAGAAAAATATATTTTAAAATCAAAAAAGAAATTAAAAAGTAAAAATAAAATAAAAAATTTAAAATAAAAAGAAATTAAAATAATGGAAATAAAAAGTTATAAAGAAAATAAATTAAAACAAAAAGGAAAGAAATTAAAAAGTAACATTGTTATTACATAGTGTAATTACCATCGATTCTCACATCTCCCTTGAGAATTGGAGAGTGTAATTACACCTTTCCAATTACACCCAATTCATGCTGACCAAGTAATTATTTGGCCAGACAAATATATCAAACTGTGTAATTACGCCCAAATCCAATTCCTAGGTGATTTTTCAAACAGTCTCTAAAAG
The DNA here is from genome assembly GCF_000390325.3 of Nicotiana tomentosiformis. NCBI lineage: Eukaryota > Viridiplantae > Streptophyta > Magnoliopsida > Solanales > Solanaceae > Nicotiana > Nicotiana tomentosiformis. Next base: position 16,581,767 of record NC_090814.1, on the reverse strand, counting down.
TATTTATTTTTTTGGGTTAAAATAACTAAAAGTCCTTGAAGTTGTCTACAAAAAGACAAGCTAAAAAGTATATCTATGGAGAGAAAGAGAAATCATAGAAATGAGGAGGAGGTTATGTGTTTTAATTAGGTAAGGGTGTTCGGGGTAGGGGTGCTCAAAATCGAACCGAAATCGAAAATCGAACCGCAAAAGTGGCTTAATGGGGAACTGATTGAATTTTTTTTATTAGCGGCTTATCGGTTTGGAGCGGATTATTCAATTTTCTTAACGGATAATCCATCCGTTAACCCGTTAAGAATATATATATATATATATATATATATATATATATATATATATATATATATATATATATATATAATTATTTCTATCCATATGTTACTATGTATATTAAATAATAAAATTTCTTCCACACTTTCACTTCCAGTACTGCCACTGTATTACTCTATTAGACATTTAGACTTTAGAAACCCTAACATCTAAAATTCTTAATTTACCTTAGAAACCCATCTCCCAGCCCTCCCGCCGTCTAGCACTGGATTTGTGTTTTGCTGACTCTCTTTGGATGGCTACCTGGTATTGTCTATGCTGTTTATATCCTCACAAAGTGATCAGTCATCTTCCTTCCCTATGGTAATTCTTCTCAAATTTCATACAATATACTACTAGTATTTAGGCAGAATAGTATTTGATTCCTTTTCTTTGACCCAATATACTGCAAAAGAAATTGAAAAAGCAAGATAGTGCCTTGCAGGTACAAGGGTGGCCTTTCAGTTTCGAGCTATGTAAAGTTGTTTGACAGGTGAATTAGTTAAGTTTCTTGCAAGTGGTTTCAAGTTTCTTCCTCTGTTATTGAAGGGATCATCAGAAAAATGAAATTCTAAGCCTTAATGCATTATGCATGTGAAAGGATGTTGTAATCGCGATTTGCTTTATACTTATGTTGTCTCTATAATTTGCTTTATGACTACTTTGGACAGTGCTTAGTTAAAGCCACTCAAATACTTAATTTTCTTCTTGGGGTTCAGTCACATGTTGCTCTCTAGTTTCATGCTAATTAACACATTGTTGTATTCTCACTTAAGACACAAAACTAATATGATTTTAGTGTAATTATCTTCTTAGAACATTCACAAAGTTCTACACCCTTCGTTAACAATTATATCATTTAGATTGCAGTTGATTAGTCTGCTTGTTCATTCGATTTGTTTGTATAACATTATACTTCGTTAACTAGAACATTCACAAGGTTCTACACAACTTTTACGAACTGTGATTCTGACATTCTGTGAACAAGACCAACAAACTAGCTAGCTGAACTGTAATATTATACTTGGTGTTTCCAGTAGCCCTTATTTAATTTTAGTTCGGTCCCATAATAAAAGTAGTCAGTCCAAACAGTTTTTTAATTATCGGGTGGCACGATAACCGCCCGATAATAGCTAAACTGATATCAATCCGTCCGATATCTTATCTGGTGGCTAGCGGATTAATACATTTAAAAGTCGATAACCGATAAACCGAAACGTTAAGAGTAAATAACTGCACGATCCGCCCGATAAGCAGCCCTAGTTTGGGGTACTAAAAACAAATAGTCAAATTTATTGTCACATCGAAAGTTTTTATCTATATATATCTATACTGTATTAAAAGCACGAAAGCCCTTAACGAAATGTCGTTCGTCTTTTTTACCCTTTTAAAATAAAATTCATGCTAGACAAAATAGTCATTTTCTCATTTCCCTAATATTTAGTATTTTGAAGTCAACTAAAACTTTACTTATTAAAGTTTTTCCTATTTGAACAACTACACAGAAATTTCTAATATTTAGGATATCAAAATCAATTACATTTACCATATATAATATTATAATACTAAAAATATAAATGTTACGTGGTATATTTCCTAAGAGGATGTGCATAGCATTAATGGAAGGAAACGGCCAAACTTATATTTGAAAACTAACAGAGGCAGCAAAAAATTGATAGTAAATTAAATAAATAATTAAGCTCTTAATTAACTGATTAAGAAAAATTGAATTCAATTATTTTTCAACTTCATCATATTAGTAAATTTATTTTTCAAATTGACAAATAACATTGGAAAGAAAAGTTGACAATTGTTCTTCAGGTTCAAATAATCTAATTTAAGAGGAGATAAAGAGGTATATCAATATGATCTTATCATTTCACTTATTTATATCAAGCATATACTAATTAATCCCATTCATCATTATATTTATAAATATAATTTATCAATTCTTACTGCAAAATTACTCAAATATTTATAAATATAATTTTCCTATAATGACGTAACATTACACAAATATTTTATGAAATAAATAATTTATCAATTCTAACTGAAAATCTAATGGCATGCAATCTGAATTAATAAGTGAATACAACTAAAGCAAATAAAATGTAAGCGAAAATATAACATAAATTCAAAATCCAAAAACAAATTAACATAATACTCTTATGTAAAATTACAACATAACATAAAATAAGTTTCAACATAATTTAAGTAAATATAATTCAAAAGAAAAGGAAAGCATAAGTTTATAACTTCATTCAATAGTGATTCTACTTTAGTGACATCACTCATTATATGCCAAGTTTATTAATGATTCGCCTGCACTTAGTTGTGATCAGTTTTCACAGCTATTTCTTGAGAAGTTCATTCCTGTCACTCTGATAGAGGATTACCGCAGGCAGTTTGAGACTCGATTTGTGGATCTAGCTCGCCATGCCACTATCTTGCTCCCTACTGAGAGGGAGAGAGTGAGGAGATTCATAGATGGGCTCACTTTCACTATCATGCTACAGATGGCCAAGGAGACTGGGGATGATATTTCTTTCTCGACCGTAGATATTGCTAGACGGATTGAGATGGTACGTGGTCAGGAGAGGGGGTCAGTATCTGATAAGAGGCCTCGTCATTCCGGTAGTTTCAGTGGTACCTCATCTGGAGGCAAGGGTACTTTTGGTCGAGGCCATCCTCCCAGGCCATTTCAGTCAGCGCTTCAGGCATCTCATAGTTGCTTGTGCTCCTCCATGCAACAGGAGTAGATCAATATGTCATCAATGAAGACAATGACAAACGAGTCAATATATGGCTTGAACACCCGGTTCATCAAATCTATAAATATCGCTGGGGCATTAGTCAAGCCGAAGGACATCACTAGAAACTCATAATGGCCATATCTAGTCCGAAAAGCCGTCTTCGGAACATCTGAATCACGAATCTTCAGCTGATGATACCCCGACCTCAAGTCGATCATAGAGAACACCCTGGCACCTGCAACTGGTCAAACAAATCATCAATGCGCAGCAATGGGTACTTGTTTTTAATGGTAACTTTGTTCAACTGACAGTAATCAATGCACATCCGCATCGTCCCATTTTTCTTCTACATGAACAACACTGGTGCACCCCAAGGTGACACACTTGGCCTGACGAACCCCTTTGCTAATAACTCCTCAATTTGTTCTTTCAACTCCTTCAACTCTTTCGGAGCCATGCGGTACGGTGGAAGAGATATGCTAGGTACCTGGAGCCAAAGCAATACAGAAATCGATATCATGATCTGGTGGCATGCCTGGAAGATCAGAAGAAAACACATCGGAGAAATCCCGAACCACGGGCACTGAATCAATCGCCGAAGTCTCTGTAGTAGTATCCCGAACGTAATCTAGATAAGCCAAACAACCCTTCTCGACCATGTATCGAGCCTTTAGAAAAGAGATAACCAGACTAGATGCACTGACAAACGAACCCTTCCACTCCAATCTAGGCAACTCTGGCATCGCCAAGGTAACAGTCTTGGCATGGCAATCAAGGACGACATGATATGGAGACAACAAATCCATGCCCAGGATGACCTCAAAGTCAGTCATATCAAGCAAAAGAAGATCTGCTCAAGTTTCATAACCATAGAAAGTCAAGATACAGGACCGATAGACCCGATCCACAACAACAGAATCGCCCACTAGCGTGGACACATATATGGGAGCACCTAAGGACTCGCGAGGGACACCCAGAAAATGAGCAAACAGAGATGAAACATATGAATATGTAGACCCTAGATAAAATAGTATCGAAGCATCCCTACCGCAGACAGAAATAATACCTGTGATCATGGCATCTGAGGCTACTGTATCTGGTCTGGCTAGAAAGGCATAGAATCTATCTGGAGCGCCACCTGACTAGCCTCCACCTCTAGGATGGCCCCTACCTACCTGCCCTCCGCCTCTGGGTAGCCGGACGGCTGGTGCGGTAGTTGGTGTTGTAATCATAGGTTGATGACCCTGATATACTACCTTGCCCGAAGTCTGGTGCAGAATCTCTTCATGTAGCAAGGATCCCCGCACTTGAAACAACCTCTCGAACCGGTGGGTTGCTGACCTTAAGTCTAACCTTGATGGCTTGAATACTCACTGGAGGAAGCTTGAATAGCCGGTGGACAGTAGGTTCTCTCTAGAATGGCGCTAAAATAGGGCCGCACTAGAGCACCCCGAGAAGGCAGCGGTGCTGGATATGTGGGCCTGCTAGACTAAACCCTCACAAACTGACCTCTGCCCCCAGACGGAGCACCACAGAACCCTCTAGAATACTGAAACCGCTTGATCCTCGTCGTCTGCTCTCGGCTCTGCTGACGAACACCCTCGATCCTCCGAGCTATCTCCACAACCAACTCGTAAGAAGTCCCTATCTCAAACTCTCGGGCCATAGTGGCCTGGATACCAGAGTGCAAACCCGCAACAAACCTCCGCACTCACTCTGCATCAGTAGGAAGTATCATAAGTGCATGGCGAGATAACTCAGCGAATCTCGCCTCATAGTCGGTCACCGACATCTGACCCTGCTGGAGCTGCTCGAACTGAAACCGTAGCTCATCCCCCTAAGAGGGTGGAATATATCTATCCAAAAAGAGGCGTATGAACTGGTCCCAAGTCAAGAGAGGAGAACCTGCTGGCCCGCCGAGAAGATTGGAGTGCCACCATCTATTGGCCCTGTCCTCCAGCTGAAAGGTGGTAAAGTCCACCCCGTGGGACTCTAGAATCCTCATGCTGTGCAGTCTTTCCCTGCAATGATCAATAATGTCCTCGGGGTCCTCATGTTGCTCACCTCCAAAGACAGGAGGATGTAGCCTGGTCCATACATCTAATAGCTTCTACGGCTCGCCAGCCGCAGATGGTCTGGGCTCAGGTATAGCTGCTGCAACTGGCTGAGCTCCGCCCACGGGTAGTGCGTTCGTGGTCTGATATATGGTAGTTGCATGCCCTGGAGCCTGAGCGGTAGGGGTCTGTGCTCCCCCTCCCGCCTGAGATATGGCTGGGTCTGCTGGAAATAAATCAGCCTGAGTCATAGAATCTATGAACCGCAGCATACGACCCATGACCTCCTGGAATCCTGGCGCGGACATGAAATCCACGGGGGCCGGCTCCGCTGCAGGCACCTCGCTCTGCCCCTCAATAACATGATCCTCTACTGGATCCACTAGTGGCACAACTGGGGCAATTCTACGATGTTGTCGTCCTCTACCACCAGCTGGAGCCCTCCCTCGGCCTCTAGCAATAGGGGGAGTGGCTCCTCCATTGTAGGGTACATTTGCCACGCGCATTCTCACCATCCGTGAGAGATTAAGAGAAATATATTTAGCATAACATCAACTGCACGATAAAATATGAAGAAAAACTTGTTTCCTAACACTGTATAACCTCTCAAAGATAAGTACGGACGTCTCTGCACCGATCCGCATGACTCTATTAGGCATGCTCATAACTCATGAGATGTACGTGAACCTAGTGCTCTGATACCATGTTGTCACGACCCAATTTCTCTTATAGGCCGTGATGGCGCCCAACGTCGTCGCTAGGCAAGCCAACGGTGAATTAGCCGTCCATTTAATCTTTTTAATAATTTCAAAGTAGTTGATTTTTTATTTATTAAATAAGTGAGAAATGGAAAATTTAATAAAGTAAAGCAAAAACTAATGAAATGTCACGATCCAAAATCCATTAAAGGGCGTGATTGCGCCGGACACCGCTGACAGGCAAGCCAAAAATAAATAATTAATTTGGTTCTCATTTTTTTAATATTTTAGAAATCATATGTTTCTTCAATTAAACAGTAAAAGATAGAATCTACAGTGTAAATAATAGTATCTTACAACAATATCAATACAGGACAACCCAAATCACCCCAAAATTCGGTATCACAAGTGCATGAGCCTCAACTAGAAATGCAAAATAAAATACAACATCTGTCCGGAATACAAATTCGAACAGGAGAAAATATAAATATTCTAAAGGAGACTCTGCTGGTTGTGGACTCGTAATGTGGAATGCAGCTCACCTAATTCCCCGCAATAACCGTGCCTCTGCGCACACAAGGCCACTAGACATATATGCACCTGCACAAAAATGTGCAGCATGTGTAGTATGAGTACGTAAATCAATGCGTACCTAGTAAGTATCCCGCCTAACCTCGAAGAAGTAGTGACGAGAGGTCGACTTCGACACTTACTATGGGCTATAAATAAAATATCAATGATATACTTAGGAATGGATTACGTAGAACGGCTGTAAGCTCAATATCATGAAATAAGCAAACAATTCTTTTGTTCATAAGAAATTTCCAAATTTTATTTTCGTCATTTAAATATCTTTTGTATCTTGGGCCAATGAAATCAATATCAATTATTATAAATTCCAAAAATATATCATGCGCAAATCATGCCGAGGTCGTACGGCCCAATCCAACATAATATTTAAACTGTGCACTGCCGAGGGTCGAACGACGCGAACCATAGATGCATTTATCTGCTACCGAGGCGTCCGGCCCGCTCCATAAAATAGAAAACACATTAAACAACCAATTCAAGATTTATTAAGGGGCAGATATTCCACAAATTTCAAATTCCCATTTAACGGTCAAGTAACTGAAGTTTAAACTTTTTACAATCCCTTTACCGAGTTTCTAAATATTTTAAACAATTAATTTAATAAGTAGGGCACAACATCGCAAGTACAACATGATATGGGTCCTAGACTACCCGGACATAAGCATAATAGTAGCTACGCACGAGGGATATTCTTAGACCATTTTCGAAAGTACAGGGGTATATTTGGACCTTTGCCGTATAATTTATTTCAAATTCCATGCCAAAATTCGTGGTCAAAATCCAAAAATATCAATTTCTAGATTTTTCTTCAAAATCCTACAATTCTTATCAATTTTCATGTTTAAATCCTTATACAACCCATGTATTTGACTTATAATAAGTGGGAATCACTTACCTTGTGTTTCTTGGTAAAAATCCCCCTTTGAAGCGCTCCAAAAATCGCCCAAACCAAGAGAAAAATGAAAGAAAATGGGCCAAATCCCGTTCTTAAAGAACCCTTCTGCCCAACGACTCCTCGCATCTGCAGTCAAATAGCCGCTTCTGCGGATCCGCACCTGCGGAAATTCCATCGCAGGTGTGGCTCCAGCTCGGCCCAACAGTCCCACATCTGCGCTTCATGTAGCGCATCTGCGCGTCCATGCGCCGCACCTGTGCCCATCGCCCGCTCCTGCGTTGCCCACTTCGCACCTGCGCCCAAATGTTCCGCACCTGTGGTTGCTGAACAGCCTCCTCTACTTCGCACCTGCGACTCGTGGCTCGCACCTGCAGCCCTTTTCATGCAGGTGCGATTGCACCAGATATCAGCTGCCTCAGCATTTCATCCAAGTCCAAACTCGATCCGTTAACCATCCGGAATCCACCCGAGGCCCTCGAGACCTCAACCAAATATACCAACACGTCCCAAAACATAACACAAACTTAGTCAAGCTTTTAAATCACATAAAACAACGCTAAAAATACGAATCATCCTCCAATTCAAGCTTAGTGAACTTTGAAACTTCAACTTCTACAATCGATGCCGAAACCTATCAAATCACGTCCGATTGACCTCAATTTTTTCACACAAGTCACATTCGACATTACAGACCTACTCCAACTTCCGGAATTGGAGTCTGACTCAGATATCAAAAAGTCCACTTCCGGTCAAACTTCTCAAAAACCTTCAATTTTCTAACTTTCGCCAAATGGCCCCAAATGACCTACGGACCTCCGAATCCACTTCCAGATGCACTCCCAATGCCAGAATCACCATACAGAGCTATTCGTAAACTCGGAATCCCAAACGAACACCGATAACATTGAAATGCACTTCAACCAAAATTTATGAAATTTTTCCAAAATGCCAACTTCCACAATAGATGCCGAAACGCTCCCGGGTCATCCAAAACCCGATCCGGACATACGCCCAAGTCCAAAATCCTTATACGAACCTGTTGAACCTTCAAATCCCGATTCCGAGGTCGATTACTCAAAAATCCAACCTTAGCCAATTCTTCCAACTTAAAGCTTCCGAAATGAGAATTTTCTTTCCAAATCAACTCTGAACTTCTCGAAATTCAATTTCGACCACACGTACAAGTCATAATGCCTGAAGTGAAGCTACTCATGGCCTCGAACCACTAAACGACGTGTTGGAGCTCAAAACAACCGATCGGGTCGTTATATGAAAGAGCGAATGTAGTGAAATAAATGCTCAAAATCCATAAAGTCTACTAGCATGTTTTCAAGACATGGTGTCACAAGTGTATGAGCAACGAGTAGAATATACAAAAATATTAAGCTACTGTCTGAAATAGAGTAGACAGAAAGTAAATACAAAAGAGAGACTGTGGGTACTGCAGAACGGCCTCAGAGAGCAGCTCACCACTAACCCTCGGGGTAACGGGGGTGCGCGTCGGGATGACTACCAGATGCACCTACCTCAGATCCTGCACGATTAGTGCAGAAGTGTAGCAAAAGAACATAAACAACATGTACCCAGTAAATATCCCGTCTAACTTCGAAGAAGTAGTGACAAGGGGTCGACATCGACACTTACTATGGGCTAGTAATAAAATAAAGAAATTCTAAATAGGCATGTAATACATGAATATTAAAAATAACACAATGGCAAGCAGCGAATAAATGATCCTTTAACTGATAGTAAATTCCAAAATCTCCATCTAACACATACTAGTTCCAAATCAATTTCGGACATTAAATAAATTATAATCTCTCAACCCATAACATAATATCGAGTGTAATAGGGCTCTGAGTATTATCACACACGATTTATGCTAAGGTCATACGGCCCGATCCAAAATATTATGTGCACTGCCGAGGGTCAAACGACACGAACCATAGATGTATCTATTATAGTACCGAGGCGAACGACCTTCTCCCATGAGAGTAGAGAAGTTTACCTCGCTCGCGGAAGTACTTGCGAAGCGAGTGGACATGGATTTCACAGAGTTATTATGTATTTCTCAATTCTTCCCGAAAATAAGAAATCTAAATTGGAAATTTTCAACTTTAAAATCCCTAGTCTTAGCTCTATTTAAGACAATTAATATGCATAACAAACATAACAGTACAACTAAAGCATGATGTGGATCTAAGACTACCTGGACATTTCATGGAATATAGCTACGCACGGACTCTCGTCACCTAGTATGTACGTAGCTTTCCACATAAGTAGTACCCAATAAGATACACCTAAGGGGATAAGTTCCCTCTTACAAGGTTAGGCAAGAGACTTACCTCGTTCTCAAACTCACTTCCGGTCCCCAAATCCGCTCTAAACCCTCAACTTGGTGCCAAACAATCCGAAACTAGCCAAATATTATATAAATTAATCAATATACACTCACAAGTTCATAATTTAACTATTAGAGAAATTACCCCACCCAAATTGGAAGATTCCTAAAATTTACCTCCGGGTCCACGTGACCAGATTACGGAAATTTTCGAAGATAAATGTTACCCATAACCTCACGAGCTCAAATATATAATTTTTACCCAATTCCATAATCATTTTTGTGGTTAAATCCCATTTTTACCAAAACCCTAGGTTTTCCTAAAAATCCCATTAATTTCACCATTTTTTCATGTTAAATCTACTCATGATTTACGTATTTTGCTAAAGAATTGATAGGGATCACTTACCTCTTGATGTTGATGTAATCCCTCCAAATAATGTTCTCAAAATCGCTTAAGACCAAGTGGGAAATGAGGAAAATAAAGTTAAGTCCCGTAATAAAAAGTTCCTACACTAGTCGCATATGTCGCATTGTTCGCAAATGTGAGGGTCGCAAATGCGAAGGCTAGCCTTCTCTAACAGGGTCGCAAATGCGACAAAACCAACGCAAATGCGACAAAACCAACGTAAATGCGAAGGCTGGCCTTCTCTGACAGGGTCACAAATGCGACCAAGAAGTTCGCAAATGCGAAGGGGTGCTGATCACAAAAACGGAGGAAAAGCTCATAAATGCGAGTCCTGCCTCGTCCAAGCTTCAACGCAATTGCAAATACAACCTCGCAAATGCGAACAAAACCTCGAATTTGCAATACCTGAGGCACCAGCAAAAAAACAAGAAAACTGAAGTGCTTCCATCCTTCTAAACGCGTCTGAAACTCACCCGAGCCCTCGGGGCTCTACACCAAACATCCACATAAGTTTAAAAAACCCATACGAACTCTCCTGCGCGATCAAAACAATGAAATAACATCTAAAAATGACAAATCAGATGCTAAAACGTATGAATCAAATCATGAAACTCAAAAACTTCTTAAAACACTTCCGCGCGTCCGATTCCTCTCAAATCAACTCGGAATGATGCCAATTTTTGTGTGCAAGTCTTAAATCACTGTATAAAAATATTCCCAAGATTAGAATCCCAAATGGACCTCGATAATACCAAAACCTATGTCAAACCAAATTTAAAGAACTTAGAAAACCTTCAATGCGCCAACTTTCAGTATTAAGCATTGAAACGCTCCCGAGTCATTCGAAACTCGATCTGAACATACGACCAAGTCCAAAATCATCATACAAACCTATTGGGACCGTCAAATTCCAGTTCTGAGGTCGCTTACTCAAAACTTTAACTCAAGTCAAACTTAACTATTTTAAGCCAATATTAAGGAACCAAGTATTCCGATTTCAATCCGAACCCTTCCAATTTCGAACTAAACATCCCCGTAAGGCATAAAATAGTAAAAGCATATATGAGGAGTCTTAATTAGGAAAATGGGAATCTAGAAAGTAAAATAACCGGTCGGGTCGTTACAGTTGTGTTCATTGTTCAGTCGTAGACCGTATTATTTTCCTATATATGTTCTCACTGTTTACTAACTATGTTTCGTACTTGTCTACTTTACTATATTTGATTTATTGGACCACTAGTAAGTGTCAATGTCGATCCCTCATCACTACTTCTTCGGGGTTAGGCTAGATACTTACTGGGTACGCGTTGATTTACGTACTCACGCTACACTTATGCACTTATTGTGCAGGTGTATCTTTGATGTTCATTTGGGCGCAATGGCGTGGCTTTTGAGGGGACTTTAAGGTGAGTTGCATCCCATGATACGATCTGTAGCACACAAAGTCTCCATCATATTCATTTATATTATCCTGTCTATTTTACATTCCAGACAGATATTGTATTATTAATGTACTTTCTAGTAGATGCTCATGTATTTGTGATACCGGGTTTTGGGATATTCTAGTAAATGTTAATGGTTTTGCATGAATATCAACCCCTTTTTATTTTACATCTTACTAATATTGTATGTATCCATGATTTTAAATGCATTAAATTCTTTATTTAATAAAATTTATGATTTTAAAAGTAATAAAATGAATGATTATTGAGATGGTTCACCGTTGGCTTGCCTAACGGCTACGTTGGGCGCCATCAAGGCTTATAGTGAATTTTGGATCGTGACATCATCTAAAGAAGAAAATATTGCTCTTATTAAGCAATCTTCACAGGTACTATCACAATTATGTTTGACAATAAATTATTGTAGAAGAAGGATCAAATTATATTTTATTATAGGTTCCTATCATTTACAAATGCATATTAAACAATAAATGAATATTGGATCTATTCTTGCCATCAAATTTTTTATGTTAATTAAATATTTTCTATCTGATGCTATAAGTATGATTTTATCAAGCTTGCATTTATTGGTTCATCTCTTATAGATTTTGGAACTACTAGTAGTACTTGACGAAAATTACCTCCAAAAATCATTACTTTTCCACCAAAGGGTTTATTAATGTCATTATATCTCTAAAGCTCATGTCAATTGTTTCAATCATATAACACTTGTGTAATGACCTGATAGGTCATCTAAGTTTTAACCCTTAATTCTGTATTTCGAGACCTCAAAATATCTCTTTTTAGCCTTCCTCGATTTGCGTGCATAGTTAGAGTCTTTTTCCGGAAGGCTCTTTTGTGAAAAATTAATTAAAATATGAGCCTTAAAATCTATTTGAGTTGACTTTGGTCGACGTTTTGAGAAAACAGACCCGGATCCATGTTTTGACGGTCTCGATGGGTCCGTATCGTGATTTGGGACTTGGGCGTATGCCCGAAATCGAATTCGGAGGTCCCTAACTCGAGTTATCGCAAATTGTTGAAAATTTGAAGTTTAAAGATTTAAAGAATTTATGAATTTGACCGAAGTTTGACTTTGTTGCTATCAGGTCCGGATTTTGGTTCCGGAGCTAAGAATAGGTACATTACTATATTTATGACTTGTCTGCAAATTGTGGTACAAAACGGAGTTGATTTGACGTGATTCAGACGCCCGGTTGTTAAAATGAAATTATTTAAGTTTTATTGAGAATTTTATTTGTTTTGGTGTCCGATTCGTAGTTCTGAGTGTTATTTTAGTGTTTTGATCGCGCGAGCAAGTTTTTATGATATTTTTGGACTTGTGTGCATGTTTGGTTTGGAGCCCTGTGTAACGACCAGACCGGTTATTTTGAGCTCTAGCGCATTATTCTGTGGTTTGAGGCCATGAGTAGCTTCATTTCGGGTATTACGACTTGTACGTGTGGTCGTAATTGAAATTCGGGAAGTTCGGAGTTGATTTGGAGAGAAAATTTTAATTTTAGAAGCTTTAAGTTGGAAGAATTGGCTAAGGGTTGATTTTTGAGTAAACGACCTCGGAATCGAGATTTGAAGGTTCCAACAGGTTCGTATGATATTTTTGGACTTGGGCGTATGTCCGGTTCGGGTTTTGGATGACCCGGGAGCGTTTCATTGCCTATTGTGGAAAGTTGGCATTTGGATGAATTTCATAAATTTGGGTTGAAGTGCATTTCAGTGTTATCGATGTCCGTTTGCGTTTTCGAGTCTGGAAATAGCTTCGTATGATGTTTCTGGCCTTAGGAGCGCGTCCGAGAGTGAATTTGGAGGCCCATAGGTCATTTTGGGGTCATTTGGCGAAAGTTGGAAATTTGGATAATTTTGAGAAGTTTGACCGGGAGTGGACTTTTTTATATCGGAGTCGGATTCCGATTCCGAAAGTGGGAGTAAGTCTGTAATGTCAATTATGACTTGTGTGCAAAATTTGATAGGTTTCGGTATCGATTGTAGAAGTTTGAAGTTTCAAAGTTCATTAAGTTTGAATTGGAGGGTGATTCGTGTTTTAGCGTTGTTTGATATGAGTTGAAGGTTCGACTAAGTTCATATTGTGTTTTAAGACGTGTTGATATAATGGGTTGAGGTCCCGAGGGGCTCGGGTGGATTCCGGATGGTAAACGGATCGAGTTTGGGCTTGGAGGAATGTTGGAGTTGCTGTCATCTAGTATAACCGCACCTGCGAGGATTTGGCCACAGGTGCGGTGCCACAAAAGCGGCCAGGAGGTTGCAAAAGCGAAAAGGGAGTGAGGGACTGGCAGTCCGTAGGTGCGGATGATTTGCCGTAAAAGCGGATGTGCACCTGCGGGGAATTTAGCGTAGAAGCGGGTTGGGCAGCTGGGGGACTTCCGCAGAAGCGGAACATTTTGCCGCACCTGCGGAACCGCAGAAGCGGTCCAGTGAGCGCAAGTGCGGAGGTCGCCTGGGCAGAATACATAAGTTAGCCAAATCAGGTTTTGGCTCATTTTACCTCTTTTCTCTTGTTGGAGCCGGCCTTGGTGGCAATTTTGGAGTGTCATTTTGTCATCTTTCATGAGGTAAGTGATCCCCACATATTGTGAGTTAAATACATGATTTATGCATGGATTTAAGCATGAAAATTTGTAGAAATTTGGGGTTTTGATGAAAACCTAGAAATTGGTATTTTTGAATTTTGACCACGAATTTGGGCATGAAATTGAGAATAAATTATATATTTGAGTTCGTAATGTTATGAGTGGCGACTACCTCTGGAAATTTTCTGAATCTGGGCATGTGGGCCTCAGAGTGATTTTTATCGACTTTTCGAGCGGAGATGGAAATTATTATAAATTGAATTATAATGAATATTAGAATATATATTTATGGATTTGCACATGTATTGACTAGTTTTGGAGCGATGGACATCGGTTTGAGTTGTTGGAAAGGCTTGGGAGCCGGTTATGAAATTTTGATGCGAGGTAAGTCTCTTTTCTAACCTTGTAAGAGGAAAATTAACCCCATAGGTGAATTGAATTCATGTGCGCTCTTATTTGCAGGGGTTACGTACGCACGAGGTGACGAGAGTCCGTGCGTAGCTACTAATTATGCCTATGTTCGGATAATTTTAGGTTTACACCATACCTTGTTGATACCGTTATTTGATTATGTTTATTATTTGCATTGAAAAGAGTTGAAATTGAGCATTTCTAAATTTGAAATTATTCATTTGATTTTTCGTATTTTGAAAAGAATTGAGGAATATTATAATAACTTGAGAAATCTGCGTTCAACCGCGTCGCAACTATAATCTGCGAGTGGGGTAAATTTCCACCACTCTCATGGGAGCGGGTCGTCCGCCTCGGCAGGTTAATAGATGCATCTATGATTCGCGTTGTTCGACCCTTGGCCGTGCACAGTTTAAATATTTATGTTAGATCGGGCCGTACGACCTCGGTATGACCTGCGCATGATAACTCTTTTGAACTAATAATACTTGGCATTGCTTCATTGGCTTGAGATATAAATTGTTAAATGATGAAAATAAAAATTCGGGAATTTCTATTAGTAAGATGATTGTTTATTATTTCTGGTATTTGAGTCTTCAGCTATATTATGAAAATCTATTCTTAATTATAACATCGATATCTTATTGTTAGCCTATAGTAAGTGTCGTAGTCGACCTCTCGTCACTACTTCTTCGAGGTTAGACTGGATACTTACTGGGTACGCGTTGATTTACGTACTCATACTACACTTGCTGCAAATTTTTGTGCAGGTACGTATATGTCTAGTGGCCTTGTGAGCGCAGTGGCGCGGTTATTGCGGGGACTTAGGTGAGCTGCATCCCTTGTTACGATTCGCAGCATTATTTATATTTTTCTTGTCTAATTTATATTCCAGAAAGATGCTGTATTTTATTTTACTTCCTAGTTGATGCTCATGCATTCGTGACACTGGGTTTTGGGGGTACTTATGGGTCGTTCAGTAATGTAGTTGTGAAGACATTTCCATTTACTCTGTAAATTTTATCTCTTGTTACTTAATTGAAGGAAATTATGATTTCAACAATACTAAAATGAGTAATTAAGTTTATCAACTATTATTGGCTTGCCTGACAGCGGTGTTAGGCTCCATCACGACCTTTAATGGATTTTGGGTCGTGACAACATGGTATCAGAGCACTAGGTTCACTTAGGTCTCACGAGTCATGAGCGAGTCTAGTAGAGTCTTGCGGATCGGTACGGAGACGTATGTACTTATCTTCGAGAGGCTATAGGACTATTAGGAGCGCTTCCCTTCTTGATTCCTCATCGTGCGATTTGATTCCTTTTAGGCTTATGCCTTCATTTCCTTCCTATTCAATCATATGCGACGTGAAGCGCTTGTTATAAATTTGGAATCGAGGAATTTTAATGGCACTACTGATGTAGTGCAGGGTGTTTCTCCCTGCATATTCGATTGGGCTAATGCCGTCGCCTTACGGAAGGATGTTCTGTCATCTTAGCTCGGTAGCTGTATTTCTGATGGTTTTGGGGATACGCATTAATTGCTATGATGTTCATGAGTTGTTATCGCATAGTATTGAAGTAATGGTAGGATATTTGTCTATGTGTAGGGGCAGTGAATGATTTGAAAGGAGGTTTTTCTCAATGCATGATTTAGAGGTTCAGTGTTATATTTCCAGCGGAGGAAAGGCAATCAGACTAAGAATGTTCAGGTTTGGGTTGATGGATTAACGAGACCTGGTATTTTCGAGCGTAGTGGAATCTTCATCTGTGATGTGGTGTCGTCGTCCTTGATTGAATATGTTAAATTTGCCGGTGTTATGGCCTTCTTCAAATCCCCTTTGGGCAATGTATTATTAATGATGCCGGGGAAGCAGCTGTTAGAGGTCGCAGTGTGTTGTGGTTCATGATCGAATCAGTGATCCTAATATTGATGGCTCAAGGAAGATGATCTTCAGGGAGGTTTAGAGTTAGCGGCGATCTATTGGTTCAGGTGCTACAAAGATGAATTTTGATTAAGGAAACAACTCGGCAGCAAAGGATGAGGAAGGACATGTGGAAGGTGTCTTGCAGTGGTTAAACTTCTAGAAGGCCAAGTGTAAGGAAACATAAGTCAAGTAGTTGCTTAAAGGAGAGGGTTTGACCAAAGTGGGAGAGTGGCAGAGTATCATATGGGTTCTGTGGTAGGATAGCTACACGCGTTGAGGAAAGTTTGGAGTGATTTGGGATTCATGATGGATAGTGACTAGGTCTACGGACTTAGGTTGGAATATTGGCCACTATACTGAGGAAGATTGGATACGGCAGAAAGGAGTTGCTTGATATGAATAGGAATGCAACATGACTTCGGGTTGGAATGTATTGTCGCACCTGTAGTTGATGTCAATGGGAAGTAAACGGACTTGTACAACTGATGAATGAGCACGGGCTCAAGATGGTTTATTGATTTCCTAGTAATTGTACTCAGCGCAGCGTCGTTGGAAGGTGTCGGCAAGGAATTTCCACAGGTGAGTTATCTCCGGTGAGCAGGTTAGCGGTTGTATAGAGTTGGCAAAGTTTTTATGAAGCATTCTACCGGCTATCCAGTAAGGGATCGAATATGTGAATGTAGCTAGTGATTCAGAGTGCTCATGAAATGTTTAACAGAAAGGTTGCGAGAACTTTGGCGGGTTGGTTGTGCAAGATCATGTCAATGGAGAATAAGGAGTATTGGGTTCCAGTGTTATGCAATGGTAGCTTCAGGCTAAGTGGGAGAGCCTCACCGTCTACGATTTCATGGCATGGTTGTATACTTATGAGGTTTCTGGTTGTCAGTGTATTGGTGGGTTATTATGACTAAGGAAAGAAATCATCAGTGGTAATTTGAGCAAAGGATTTGGGGAATGTGTGTTATATTTGGCCTTACCGATTCATGTTCAGGCTTTGGAGAGACTCAGAGTTTATGCTTCGTGTAGATGTGATGTACAAGGAAGTAAGTCGATCGGGTGCTTCGTTGAGGAGGTGTTCATGTGCTAGCAGGGCCTTGGAGTTTGATCATATTTGGGAACAAGTCGAAGTGGGTGACTCTCAACAGCGGTCCTAGTGGATTCAAAAATTTAAAGCGCGGTGCCTAAGGATTTGGAGTCCGTAGTATGGTTAAGTATCGGACATTGCAGCGGGTTACAAAAAAGGGGCTTAGAGTGTTCTATGTTTTCATCGGTCTGCGGTGTAGCATTGGAGGAATGGGAGAACGTAACTACGGATTCTTAGAGAAATTATCAGAATAGGTGTACCAGTAGAGGATGTGAATGTGCACACAAGGAGGGTATGAAATGGTTCGTGGGTTTTCAGATAATGTGGTCATGTGAAATGGGATCACTCAAGACGAGTGCGGATTTGGTTCGTTACGTTTGAATGGAGCTATTATCATTATTTCTAAGGCAAGTAGAGAATAAATTGGAAGAAGCGGGGTCGGTTAGAAATGGTTGAATTGGCATGATGGTGGAAATAATCAGTTCCTTCAGCGTGTTATGTTATACATGTGCTTTGTGGTGGTACGTGTGAGGCATGACGGCCCCCGTAATTGATTTTTATTTGGAGGCATTCGAGTATTATGGTCTGTTATGCGTAGATGGATCCCGGAAGAGTTATGGTGGTTTAGACCACTACTTGAGGTTTGTATTTTCTACGGTTATGGGAATTCAGTCACGTGTTGCAATGGTTCTCCTAAAACGAGTAAAGTGAGAGGTTTCTAGATGATGAAGTGTGTATCCTATTAGTGGTTCAGGATTTATCATGAAATCCTTGGGCTCTCGCGTGTTGGTAAGGTAGGTGCGATAAGCGACATGAAATCTGAAAGTTGAGGATCAAGGTTACAGTTCGGTGTTTACAGGGATGTCACGAGCTCGGATGAGCAGGGAAGGATTCAGATGTTTAGAGTAAGCCAGTATCGTCTTTAGCGTCACCTGGGATCGGTGTCCTGCGTGAGTGGCTTTGTGTACTGATTTGCGGATTTTTGATTTGCTCTACAGAATTAGTATGGCTGGTGGTATGGATGTGCAGACTTGTTACCTGGTGCGGAAGGTTGGGGGAGCGTATTCTGCGGGAAGATTGTATAAGTGTAACATGTAGTCACTTGATTGATTAAATATTGAAACAAAGTATGGAGATTATGGTCCTATCATTAATGTGAGAAATTATGTCTGGAAGGCACCCTATTTATTTGGTTGTGAACTGTGGAAGTTTGTTCCAGATTTGACGGTTGTTCTTGTGTGTCATGGAAAAAAGGGGTATTGTTGATCCTTGAAAGGTTATTAGTCCAGTACGGTACGATCAGAATCGGCTTGAGGTCCGTGGATGGACCTAAATGTGAATGTGAGCTCTATATCAGGCCGGATGTGTTCAATTCAGCATAGTGTTGTTTATAGAGGATTCTTCGGGCCATGGGTGCTATTTCTGTCATCAACTATTCCATGTAATACTTTATTGAGCCATGTGGGTTGTGAGACGGCTTGATTATTCGCACATATGTTGCGGTCCCGTGTAGCTTGCAGTGTTATATGAGCATGATGGCTCTTGAGATACGGGTCATTTGTTGCACCTTAGTCGTGCTTGGTTTTTGTAGCTTATGGTGATATCTGTCTCCCCCAGGGATGGTATTATGCACTTGGCGTGCTTGTGGTCGACATTCGGGTAATTCGTAGTTATGAGCATTTTTGCTCGGTAATTATTTCTTTTTAGAATTTTATGTGTGGATCGGGTGGCACGCCGCCACAGGTATGTTGTCTGGATCGGGTGGCACGCCTCCACGGGTATCATGGTTGGATCGGGTTGCACGCCGCAACGGTATCGTGTGTGGATCGGGTTGCACGCCGCAACAGTATGATGTTGAGCACAATTCCCATATGTATTCTTGTGTGTTTTGTTTCTCATTTATTAGGAAGGTTCATAACACCCTTTTCGGTTTTTTAATTAGTTACGTGGGTTGAGTAGTTCTTTCCAGAGTTCGTTTTCCTTATGTATCACATTCGAGTTGGTAGCTTGTGGGCACATTGTGGCATCATATGAAAATTTTGGCAGTATCTGAGGTGGCTTATTGCCTTAGCAGCTCATACTGGGTGAGATGAGATTATTGGACCGGGGATCAGTGCGATCAGATTTATATGAAACATATTAAAGAACAAATATCATTATTTGGTTCATAATGAGGTAGTAGTTCTTGTCAAGAGAAGAAACTCAATGATTTGTTGACTCGACAGTTGGTTATGAATTTCTACACATCTCTTTCATCGTGGCAGCATTGCAAGAGTTGGAACATGACTTATATGTGTCATGAGGTGTGTTGTGGGCATCATATTTGTGGAATTTCGGCAATTGTTATCGGAGGATGTTATTATGGTCATAT
This sequence comes from Nicotiana tomentosiformis, assembly GCF_000390325.3. Taxonomy (NCBI): domain Eukaryota; kingdom Viridiplantae; phylum Streptophyta; class Magnoliopsida; order Solanales; family Solanaceae; genus Nicotiana; species Nicotiana tomentosiformis. Next base: position 16,561,875 of record NC_090814.1, on the reverse strand, counting down.
TATGCGGTGCATGGTGTGAATTCAGCAAAGGTATGCAATCATGTATTAGTGCATCATGTAGCGATTGATACGGTGTTCGTATGTTGAAAACAAGCCTGGTGGAGAATTCCGGATGTTGGAATTTGGCTCTAAGGCTTATTTGACTAAATAAAAGGGAGGATCTTCATACTAACTCAAGCTAATATGCTCAACTGATTTGTGGTAGCACTGGTAAGTGCAAGAGGTGTTAAACAATGATTTCGGACAACTCCAGAGCAGTTCTTAGCACGTTCGAGGACGAACGTATGATTAAGTGGGAGAGAATGTAACGACCCGACTGGTCGTTTTGATATCTAGCGCATCATTCGGAGTTTTGAGGCCATGAGTAGCTTCACCTCAGGTATTATGACTTGTACGTGTGGTCGGAATTGAAATTCGGGAAGTTCGTAGTTGATCTGGAGAGAAAATTCTAATTTCAGAAGCTTTAAGTTGGAGGAGTTGGCTAAGGGTTTATTTTTGAGTAAACAACATCGGAATCAGGATTTGAAAGTTCCAATAGGTTTGTATGATGATTTTGGACTTGGGCGTATGTCCGAATCGGGTTTTGGATGACCCGGGAGCGTTTCGGCGCCTATTGTGAAAAGTTGGTATTTGGAAGAATTTCATAAATTTGGGTTGAAGTGCATTTCAATGTTATCGATGTCCGTTTGGGATTCCAAGTCTGGGAATAACTCCGTATGATGATTCTGGCCTTAGAAGCGCGTCCGGAAGTGGATTTGAAAGTCCGTAGGTCATTTTGGGGTCATTTGGCGAAAGTTAGAAATTTGGATAAGTTTGAGAAGTTTGACCGGGAGTGGATTTTTTGATATCGGGGTCGGATTTCGATTCCGGAAGTGGGATTAAGTCCGTAATGTCAATTATGACTTGTGTGTAAAATTTGAGGTCAATCGGACGTGATTTGATAGGTTTCGGCTTCGATTATAGAAGTTTGAAGTTTTAAAGTTCATTAAGTTTGAATTGGAGGGTGATTCATGTTTTTAGCGCTGTTTGATATGAGTTGAAGGCTCGACTAAGTTCATATTGTGTTTTAAGACGCGTTGGTATAATTGGTTGAGGTCCCGAAGGCCTCGGGTGGATTCCAGATTGTAAACGGATCCAGTTTGGGCTTAGGGGAATGCTGGAGCTGCTGTCATTTAGTGTAACCGCACCTGCGAGGTTTTGGCCGTAGGTGCGGAGCCGCAAAAGCGGCCAGGAGGTCGTACAAGCGAAAAGGGAGTGGGGGACTGGCAGTCCGCAGGTGCGGACGATTTGCCGCAGAAGCGGATATGCACTTACTGGGAATTTAGCGCAGAAGTGGGCTGGGCAGCTGGGGGACTTCCGCAGAAGCGGAATATTTTGCCGCACCTGCGGAACTGCAGAAGTGGTCCAGTGAGCGCAGGTGCTGAGGTCGCCTGGGGAGAATACATAAGTTAGCCAAATCGGGTTTTGGCTCATTTCACCTCTTTTCTCTCGTTGGAGCCGGCCTTGGGGGCAATTTTGGAGTGCCATTTTGTCATCCTTCATGAGGTAAGTGATCCCCATATATTGTGAGTTAAATACATGGTTTATGCATAGATTTAAGCAAGAAAATTTGTAGAAATTTGGGATTTTGGAGAAAAACCTAGAAATTGGTATTTTTGAATTTTGACCACGAATTTGGGAATAAAATTGAGAATAAATTATATATTTGAGTTCGTAATGTTGTGAGTAGCGACTACCTTTGGAAATTTTCGGAATCCGGGCATGTGGGCCCGAGGGTGATTTTTATCGACTTTTCGAGCGGAGCTGGAAATTGTTATAAATTGAATTATAGTGAGTATTAGAGTATATATTTATGGATTTGCACATTTATTGACTAGTTTTGGAGCGATGGGCATCAGCTTGAGTTGTTGAAAAGGCTTTGGAGCCGGTTATGGAATTTCGAAGCGAGGTAAGTCTCTTTTCTAACCTTGTAAGAGGGAAATTAACCCCATAGGTGAATTGAATTCATGTGTGCTCTTATTTGCAGGGACTACGTGTGCACGAAGTGGCGAGAGTCCGTGCGTAGCTACTAATTATACTTATGTCCGGGTAGTTTTAGGTTTACACCATGCCTTGTTGATGCCGTTATTTGAATATGTTTATTATTTGCCTTGAAAGAATTGAAATTGAGGATTTTGAAATTTGAAAGTTTTCATTTGATTTTTCGTATTTTGAAAAGAATTGAGGAATATTATAATAACTTGAGAAATCTTTGTTCAACCGCGTCGCAACTATATTCCACGAGCGGGGTAAATTTTCACTACTCTCATGGGAGCGGGCCGTTCGCCTCGGCAGATTAATAGATGCATCTATGGTTCGCGTCGTTTGACCCTCGGCAGTGCACAGTTTAAATATTTATGTTGGATCGGGACATACGACCTCGGCATGACTTGCGCATGATAACTCTTTGAAACTAATAATACTTGACATTGCTTCATTGGCTTGAGATATAAATTATTAAATGATGAAAATAAAATTCGGGAATTTCTATTAGTAAGAGGATTGTTTATTATTTCCGGTATTTGAGTCTTCACCTATATTATGAAAATCCATGCTTAATTATAACATCGGTATCTTATTGTTAGCCCATAGTAAGTGTCAGAGTCGACCGCTCGTCACTACTTCTTCGAGGTTAGACTGGATACGTGTTTGAACGCTTGGCCAGTGTCAGGCATATAGATTTGGTTCTATGAGGTATTGAGAGTGGATCATGAGCATACATTCATATCCTAGACTGATACAGTTGCTTTTGTATAAACATTGATTTATTCATATCATGATTATGAGAATAATTGAGGTATTTGATATTTTGCTTTATCTTTTTTTGCTTGAAAAGCATGCCTAAATTCTTGTTTTTACGGTGCCTTTACTTTGCACCTATTTGATGATATCATTCCTTATATATTTCTCTATTAATACTATCTTGTGTATTGAACTGTTTAAGTATCAGTGTTAATCTCTCATCACTACTTCTTCGAGGATAGACTTGATACTTAGTGAGTACTGTGATTGCGTACGCAAACTACACTTTTGCACATTTTGTACAAATTCTGATGCAGGTACTAGTGGTGTTCATCTAGTTGTTTAGGAGCATATTTGGAGACTTCGTTGTGAGCTTCTTTACTTGATTTGATATGCAGTACATGGTGTCTTTCTTTCCTATGTATCTATCTTTGTCTATGTATTTTCCTTTTCGGGTGGATGCTCTTGTTCAGTTGAGATTATTTACTCTTGAGAGATTTTTATAATAATGTGACACCGAGGTTTTGGGCGATTTGTGAGATAGTTGTGGTCGTGTTTGAATTTTGTCTTTGGCTATGTATTCATGATGTTATTTTAAAACTTTCTTATTTATTCGCCATCACGATCATTGGTGGAATTTTTTGTCGTGACAGGAAGAGAAAGAACTAGTTCTGTTGATACTGCTGAAAGAACAAAAGAAAGTTGCTTCCAAATCCACTGTGCCTCAAGGAAGAACTCTTTTTACTAGGAGCAAAAGGAAAGCAGATGAAGAAAAGATGGCTCAGGTTGCAAAGAGAAGTAAAAAAGGCAAGGGTACATATGTGCTTTCTGAAATAGTAGTTGAGGTAGATGATGATGATGATGATGATGAGTTTTGTACTCCTTCTAAAGGGAGAAGGCTGCAAAGAAAAGGGAAACTCCTATTGTGCCTAAGAATGTGATGCCTGAAACAAAAAGAAAAAGGAAGAGGGAGAGCAAAGTGGTGACACCTGAATAGGTGGACATGGCTTCTGAGTTTGGTGCCAAAAAGATATTGAATAGAAACTTTTTAGCTAACATTAACGAGAAGGGAATGACCCAATTAGTCAAAAAGATTGAGAAACAATGATGGTCGCACTTGTTCCTCAGGCCCTTTCCACTAGTCTGTGATGCTACTATGTGGAATTCCATACAAACTTTGAGTATGATGGTGAGATAGTAAAGGGTTCAGTCGGTGGAATTGAATTGCAATTTAATAATGAAGAGTTAGGAATGTTAATAGATGTTCCCTCAAGGGGCTTTCATAACTACATGAAGAAAAACTGGCTAACAATTGATGATGATATTGACACTGGAGTGAGGGTGACAAGGAAGTTTGCACAAGAAGTTGAGCTTGACACCCCCAAAAAAGGCGTATAAGGTAGACATGAATCCATTTTAGAGATTGTTGATTCACTTAAGCTTGTTTGGATGGTTGTTACTCATTGTATCGTATTGTATTGTTATCCCAAAATAATATTTGTTTTGATTGCTTCATAAAAATTGATTGTATTGTATCCATTTTTTTGGAGCAATGAAAAATTTCATTTTTTGAAACAACCGATTTGGTGTGGTGGGATTGTTTCCTATTTTTCTTTCCAATTATGCCCTAACTTATTAATCCATAATTTTATTTTACCCTTTACATTATTTTTTAATTTTAACTACAAATCTCCCACCTATAACCTACTTTGTCTTTATCCCTTTTTTTTTTAGAACTTCTACCGCTTCCAGCTCCAACGTAAAATTACTAATTTTGTTCCACTAATTTTGTTAGAATTTGCATGAATTTAATTGCTTAATTTATTTATAAGACATATTTGGTGATAAATTAGTAGAAAGAGTTTCTTAAATTATTTTATGCGTAATTCTTGATAAATTTAATATTTAAACAATTGAGGGTATTTTAGTAAACTTACCAATTACAGTACAGTACGATATTGTCAAACCAAACAGAAACATATTACTAAACAATAACAAACAATATAATCTATCCAAACGTTGTATTCATAAAACGATACAATACAATATAATATAATACAATACAATATAATACATTATAAAATGATGAATAACAACCGTCCAAACAAGTTGTTAGTGAATTCATGCTTTCTTCAAAGGTCAGAGCGAAGAAATAAAGCTACTTTACTTGACATGGTTGTGATGGAACAGTTAGATGTAGGAAAGCCAGAGAACCTGCCTGATATGATAATCAAGCATATGGATCGAGTTGCTGCCACTAGCAAAGCAACTCATGCCCCGCCATATGGCTTCTTTCTGATTGAGGTGTTAGACAAGTTAAGTATTTTGCTTCTAGAATGTAGGTATTGGAATCAAACTAATGTACTCCGCTATTACTCTCAAACAATGTGGGTACACTGAGCTGAAATCAAGATATGATGGTGGTGTTTCCATTCTTCCTAGAAGTAGTAGGGCTGGAGAACTGTCCAAGCACCTGGAGTTGGCTCTTAAGGAAAAAAAGAAGCTTAGGGAGGACTATGTTGATCTAAGTGGCCATGAGCTTGGCATTAACATTGTCTTTTGCTTCTCTAAGTTAAGCAGCTTTTAGATGATGTCAAAAGGGGAAAGATGATGGTGACTGTTATTTATTAAGTTCAAATGGCTACTTTGTTATTTTTATGATAACTCTTACTTGTGTGTGTCATGTGCATATTTGTACATAAAATAGCCTAAACAATAAGGAATTCATATGGGTCAATAGGCACTTTGTTTTTCATCATAAAAAGGAGAAATTTGTTAAATCTTATATATTTTGATGATTAACAAATATGAGCCTTGTAAATATGTCAAGAACCAGGTCCTTTCTAACCCAGTGCTTCCACTCCTCTGCGGTGCAATAAACTCATGCGGTAACAAATATTACTATAATTTTCTAGAGAAAAATAATCGTAATATCTCTTTTTTAATTGCTTGAGATATGGGAAAATATTCTGGAAGATTATGAAGAAATCTCATTGGCAGTTGGCGCTAATTAAGAGATTTACATGTTTAGGATTCTTACCTATAATAGGACTCCTAATAATTTTGTTTCCGTATCCGCATTATTACTAACATGTGAAATAACTAGTTGTTCTACTCTTGCAGAACATGTACACACAAAGATTTATAGAGTAGTATTTGGCGAACAAGAGCGATGCAACGAACACTGATCTTGAAGCTTTCAATGTGTAAGCACTATCATTATGAGGGTGAAGAAGAGGACTGGAGGAGTAGGATCTTACGGTGTCCTAGTTATCTTTGAGTCGAGTCCTAGTTCACTGTATTAGCCTATTGAGTTGTATGCTTTGATTACTTAATTATGTGAAATATTTGTAGTATCGTGAACTTAAGGTCTCTTGTCATGATCCAAATCTCAATATGTCGTGATGGCGCCTATCACAGTACTAGGCAAGCCGAAAGTTACAAATTAATTACGCATTTTAAATTAAAAACATGATGTAAAAGTTTAACAGTAAAAAATCTCATAGATAGCCAATAAGAACAACTACGACTCAACTACAAAATCTCCAAAAATCCGGATGTCACTGAGTACATGAGCTACTAAATGTCAACACAATAAAAACTTCTAATAAAATTGTCTGAAAAGATTGAACACTGCTAAATAAAACAGAAAAGAAGGAGAGTCGAGGTCTGCGGATGTCATAGCAGCTACCTCAATAGTCTCCAAGCAGGTAATGCTCCAAAATCTAGCAACCACTGGGTCTAGATGTACCTGGATCTGCACACGAAGTGCAGAGTATAGTATGAGTACAACCGACTCAATGTATTTAATAAGTAATAGGACTAACCTTGGGTTGAAAGCAGTGACCAGCTCAGAAAGGTACAGTCCAAATCCAGATAATAACAGTACAATTATAACAGGTAAAAGACAGTAATAACTCAACGGAATCCCATAATCAATTCGTAAACAGTACAGAAATGTTGACATGCTTTAAGTTTAACAGTTTAAGCCCAACAATGAGAAAATATGCCAAGTATAACTGATATGAGGAATGTTACATCTTTATATCTACATGTCAAATATACATGTCACAGGTAATACATCACATTGATAGACTCATGTACTCACCCTCTCGGAGTACCCCATCTCACTGTCTCACAATCCCACTCATCACTATCAATCGCTCTGCACACTCAATCACTCAGAATTGTACGGTACTTGTGCTCACTGCCGGTATGTCAGACTTCGAAGGAGCGGATCCTTCGCAAACGCTAATATAAGCCAACATGGCCTGCTGTTGCGTGCATCCCGATCCCATCATGAATCAATAAAACCTGTTGTGGCGTGTAGCCCGATCCTATAAATATCACTCACAATCCTGCTCTCAGGTCCCAACTCAGTCAACAATCTCTCAAGTCTCTCGGGCTCACAAATCTTATGTCAATCAGCCCAAACAATAATAACATGATGTAAAAATAAATGATAACAGAGGCTGAGATATGATATGCAAATAATGAATGTGACTGAGTATAAGATTTTAAGCAAATAACTCAATAGCAAAAATGACCCCATTGGGTCCCAACGGAATAAACATATAGTCTAAGCATGATTCTAACATGGATCACAGTTCGATTACTCTAACACATAAGAATTTCATAGATAGAAACAAGGCTAGATAACTACACAGTACCACAGAATCAACCGAGTCACATTTATCACGGTGCACATCCACACGCCCGTCACCTAGCGTGTGTGTTACCTTAACACCAACCACGTAATACGAAATCCGATCCAAGGATTCATACACTCAGTACCAAATTTTGAAGTGTTAAAAGCGCAACTCAATACTCCAACAAGCCCATGCCTCACGGATCGATCTCCAAACAACTCGAATCTAGCCACAAACAACTTAATACAATTAATACAAGTTATAGGAATCAATTCCATACGATAAAGCTAAGTTCTCTAACCAAAGTCAAAAAGTCAAAATCTCCGCACCTGCGGAACTAACTTAAGGTCCGCCTCTTCGCTTCTGCGCCCTGGAGATAGCACCTGCGGCATTACTCCTGCATGTGCCAAACGCATCTGCGGACGCGCTTTTGCGCACAAGAGTCCACTTCTGCGGAAACACCTAGCCACCTCACATCTCACTCAATTCCACTCATGCGACCTCCTCCCCGCATAAGCTACTCCCCTTCTGCGGATACCCTCTCGCATCTGTAATCCAACATCCCTCCCTCCTACTCACCTCTGCATCTGCACATTGCCAACCTCATCTACGGCTCTTTACCTACGGCCAAATTCAAGCAGGTGCGGTGGCACCAGAAATAAACACACCAGCATTTACACAAGTCCAAATTTCAATCTGAATCATACCCAACGTACCCGAGACCCCATCCAAACATACCAACTTATCCTAAAACATTAAATGAACTTAGTCGAGGTTTAAATCACATCACATAACATTAAAAATAGGAATCGCATCCCAATTCAAGCCTATTGAAACTAATAGATTTCCAACTACTACAATCGATGCCGAAACCTACCAAACCAACTCCGATTAACCTCAAATTTTGCACACAAGTCATAAATGACATAACGGACCTATTCCAACTTCAGGAACCAAAATTCGAGCCCGGTAACTACAAAGTCAACTCTCGATCAAACTTTTCAACTCTCCAAACTTTGATTTTTCTAACTTTTGCCAATTCAAGCCAAAACCACCTACGGACCTCCAAATCGATATCCGGACACACTCCTATGTCCTAAATCACCTTACACAACTATAGAACCATCAAAACTCCATTCCGGATTCATTTACACATAAATCAAATTCCGATCAACTCTTTCAACTTAGTCTTCCAACCTTGGGACTAAGTGTCCCAATTCATTTCAAAATATTCCCGGAACCAAACTAACCACCCCAACAAGTCACATAACAATAAATGAACATAGAATAAGCAATAAATGAGAAAACGGGGCTACAATACTCAAAATAACCGACCAGGTCATTACATCTCTCAAGTTAGAATAACTTGAGTGTGTGTGTAACAGTCATGATACTATTTGGGGTTGGGTTTGAGTCTTAGATTGCAAGTGTTGTAATCTAAATTTTGTTTTTTGGCTCATTTATTTTGGTGGAGTTGAGTTAAATTTTATGGGGTTAGTCGTGATTTTTGCACCTTTTGAGTCAGGTAATTTTCCACGTTGAATCTTGTGTTCTTTACTTACATGCACCTTTTGAGTCGGGTTAGTCGTGATTTTTGCACCTTTTGAGTCGGGTGATTTTCCACGTTGAATCTTGTGTTCTTTACTTACCAGCCTTTACATATTCTAAGTACTTAACTAAAGAATCAAGTATGAGGAAAATCCTAAGATCACTCAAATTAACAAAGAAGGAACTTATCGCCGAATTCTGTTTGACTTTGCTCTTTGTATGGGTCTTGCCTCAAAAGTAGTGTGTAACCCCTTAAAAGTCATTTTATGTTGTGTATATATATGATCTAGAGTTTCCATGGTGCAGCCTCAATCATTCCAATCTAGGACGGGAAAACTGGGGGATACTTGTCTGCAGGTCCTCCCGCAAGGGGAGGCAGAGGTCCATCCTTTAGTGTTTTTCAGCAGGTTCTCGCGATGACCCTTGGGACCCCTCCGCTTTAATTACTGTCTCAAATAATCATAGGAACCTCTCGGAGGCCAGGCCTTCTCGCGACTCAAGCAAGGAAGACATCCCCCCAGACACTTCAATTCTTAATTGTGTCTTTCGCTCAAACTTGCTCCGAATCACTCTTCATTCCGCTTTCATCAAACTCACTTTCTACACATGTATAACACATAATCAATAATTAACCATGGAAACCACAATACTTAAGCATAAGATATGAGGTTAAATCATGCTAAATATGTATGTTCTAGCTGAATATTAATAGCACAATCCAAGAAGTCTCCTTCACATTGCTCAACATAAGATGTACTTTATAACTACTTATTTGACCAACCTATGTCATTATTCTCGTAAATCGTGCAATTGAAGGGTAGCTTTGGCACAACTAGCAAAGTTATTGTTATGTGACCAGGAGGTCACGGGTTCGAGCCATGAAAATAGCCTTTTATAAAAATGCAGGGTAAGGCTGCGTATGATAAACCCCTTGTGGTCCAGCCCTACTCCGGACCCCACGTATAATGGGAGCTTAGTGCATCGGGCGGCCCTTTTTGTCACACCCCCAAACTGGGGTGGGACATGATTAACACTCAACCCTTACCACTCGTTGAGTGAACCCTGTACTATTTGTATCAAACTTCAAGTTCAATAGCAAAGAAACTAACATGCTTAAATATTAATTCTAATCAAATTGCAATTCTTAAGCTGACTAATAAAATATAATAAATAAAGGATAAATCCCAAAATATTTTAATACTGACCCACTAACAAGTCATGAGCCTCTAGAATCTGAAAAATAAAATTTAAAATACATAGCCTATGGGGGAATCCCCTGAAATAAAATAAACGTAAATTTTTTTTTATAAATAATAGTCTGAAAAGGGTCTGCTACCACTGGGATAAATCAACGGAGTCTGTAAACTGAATCTAGAATATTTTCTCTAGCCACATGCCTCGTTACCTGCCACACAACGTAGCAGGCCCAAACAGGCTAAGTACCACCAAAGGATATCCAGTAAGTCCCAATAGGCTACCTCCTAAATGGGTGGAGCGAGACCTTCTGAAAAATATAAGAAACAAAAGGGATATACGGAAAATTATATAATCATATAAAATTTTACAACCAAGTAATAATCTGAAAACTGAAACTTAACCTAGAAATTGAGCCCATAACTGATATCTGAAATAGAAACCGTGTTATATATTTTAAGATATAACTTTGCAAAGTTAATTGTTACGCATAATGGCCCATGTGAGCATCTGGGAACACGTACGGGGGAGTGTCGACCTATCTCTCCAATAAACAGTTGGCACCTGCGAGCGTGGGGTAGGTAACCCTGACATCATGGCACTCACGCTGGGGAGGTTGGACACTTCTCCCTACAGAATGTGAATATCACAATTAAAGGCACATAACAATTGGTAATACACATAATTATGTATTCATGTCACATATAATATCGTACTGAATAAGAATAAGTGAAATGCGCATTGGATCACGAGAAGACATGACTTAGCTTTAGCTAATATATGGAGCACAAGGGTTATAATGGAATTCTCTACTAGGAAAGTAAACCTCAACTCACCTTAAAACTTTAGCTGCAATTCGTCTCTTCAAGTTTTTGAGTATTCGACAATGTGATATCTACAATAATAGGTTTAACCATGTCTATTTATAAGCTATTAAGTGTTACTTGTTGTTACTTAGCTATAAATCTAGAAACTCTCACCACACTGATTCAAGTAAAGTTTTCAACTAAATATTTTCATTCTTCCACAAAGGTAAATAGATGACGAGGCCATGAATTCAAGTAAACTAATTTTACAAAATGATAAAGTGACCTCATTATAAATCCTTGGTTCTAGACCCATAACATCAATTATGTATTCTACAATTAAATACTAGATATGGAAGAATCTCTCACTTAACTTTGGCACTAATTAAAAGATAAACTTTTATCATATGGGCATTCAAAGAAAACTTCTCTGCCATGACTAGAAAATATGAACCTCAAAAGCTCTATCAATTTATTTCAATGAATACTTAAACTTACGTATAAAAATAATTTCATAGAATGAGAACTTAAGGGTTTTGACTAAATTTTCACTAATGATAATAACGATAGGAAATTTGGAAGAATTGGATACCTTGGTTTCGAGAATGGAAAATTACAAAACCTTGAATTGTTTTATGGATTTCTACGTTCTCTGTGTTGCCTAACTCCTAAAGCAATTAAATTGCTTTGGTTCTCTTGCTAAAACCTCATTTTTCCCTCTTTACTTTTTCAGACAAAGACCTTTACCAACCCTTCTCACGAAAAAAAACTTTTACCCCTCTAATTCCTTTAGGCTTCGGTCCCACTAAGTCTTTTTTTCTTTTTCTCTTTATTTTTTTTATCATTATAGTTGCTATTTGCTATTATTAAGCAATATATATTTTAAAGCTAGCGAAATGGGGCATTACATTCTCTCCCCTTTAGAAATATTCATCCTTGAATGTCATATCACAGTTATTCTTGAACATAAAGAAAGATCTTAGGCCTTATGCCTCTCTCACTATCTCTTAGCACCTCAAAATTTGGCTAACTCCTAAAATTTTTAAAAATTTTGGCAGAGTTTCCTTTGTAACTGGAGTTATCCCAAAATGTTCAACATGTCAAAACCAATCAAACAATAACACATAGCACCTCCAGCTACTCAATCCAATAATATACAACATCAAGGCATACCCATATACCCGCCAAAGCCATTTTATATCATTATAAGTACAAATATCACATAACTTGATAATATAAATATTTTAAACCTTAAATTGAATTATGTACCTGAAATCTCGAACAAATAAGGATACTTTTTCTTCATGAATTCCTCAGGCTCCACTTAGCTTCCTCAGCTGAGTGGTTGCTCCATATTACTTTCACCAAAGCAACGTCTTTGGTTCGAAGTCTATGAACCTACCTGTCTACTATAGCTACAGGGACCTCCTCGTAGGTCAGAGTGTCATCTACCTCTATCTCATGTCTATCAAGTACATGACTCGGGTCATGAAAGTACTATCTCAGCATGGACACATGAAAAACTGGATGCACAGAAGATAACTCTGGAGGTAAAGCTAGTCGATACTCCACAAGCCCAATCCTTTTAAGAATTGGATAAAGCTCTATATATCTTGGGCTAAGCTTCCCTTTTCTACCAAACCTTATGATACCCTTCATTGGTGACACCTTTAAAAATATATAGTCACCCTCTTTATACTCAAGATCACAGCGTCTTATATCAGAGTATGACTTTTGTCGGCTTTGAGCTGTTTTAAGTCATTCCTGAATAAGTTTCACCTTTTTCAAGGCATCCTATACTATGTTTGGCCCAATAAGCTTCGTTTTACCTATCTCAAACCACACTACAGGCGAACGACATCGCCTCACATATAGGGCCTCGAATGGGTCCATCTGAATGCTTGCTTGATAACTGTTATTATATGCAAACTCAATCAAAGGTAGATGATCATCCCATTTTCCTTTAAAATCAAGAACACGGGCTCGTAACATATCTTTCAAAGTCTGAATTGTCCTCTCGGCCTGTCCATCCGTTTAAGGGTGAAAAGTTATACTCAGATTAACTCAGGTACCGAGACCTTCCTGAAAACTCTACCGGAACTGGGCAGTAAACTGTGCACCCCTGTCAGAAATAATAGACATGGGAGAACAATGCAACTGAACAATCTCCTTTATGTACAATGATGCATACTGGTGTGCCGTGTAGGTTGTTTTGACTGGTAAAAAGTGAGCTGACTTAGTGAGTCGGTCTACTATGACCCAAATTGAGTCATGTTTCTTAAAAGTTCACGGCAAGACAACCACAAAATCCATATTTAATTGTTCCCATTTCCATTCTAGTATTTCAATGACTTGAGCTAAGCCACCCGGCCTCTGGTGTTCAGCTTTTACTTGCCGACAGTTAAGGCACTGTGATACATAATCTGCAATATCTTGCTTCATATTATTCTACCAATAAACATCCCTCAAATCATGATACATTTTGGTAGAACCTAGATGTATTGAATATCTGGGGCTATGAGCTTCTACTACAATTGCCCTTCGAAGATCTTCTACATTAGGCACGCATAAGCGGCCATCAAGTCTCTTCACACCATTCTCATCAAGTGCAAAATTCTTAATCATGCCACTGAGGACACCTTCCTTGAGCTTAAGCAAGCTAGGGTCATCAAATTGTTTGGCTTCAACTTGCTCTACTAAAGTAGACTTAGCACCCATACCTATCAACCTTCCATCATACTTCTCATCGAGACGAACCCCTTGGCTAGCTATTTGTTGGGCTTTTTTAACTATTAGATGTTCGACCACACACAACCTGGTCAAACTCCCCATGGATCTTCTGCTCAAAGCATCAGCAACCGCATTCGCTTTGCCGGGATGGTGAAGGATATTACAATCATAATCTTTAAGCAACTCCAACCACCTACGTTGTCTCAGATTCAACTCTTTCTACTTGAATATATATTGCAACTTTTGTGATCTGTATAAATGTCACATTGCTCTCCATAAAGGTAGTGACGCCATATTTTTAGACCAAAAATAGTTGTTGCTAGTTTAAGATCGTGGGTAGTGTAATTTATCTCATGATTCTTTAACTGCCTAGAATCATAAGTAATTACCTTGTCATTCTGCATAAGAACACATCCTAATCCTACTCTAGAACATCACAATAGATCACAAATTTACCTGTAGGGGTAGGTAGAGTCAGGATTGGGGCTGTAGTCAACTTGTTCTTGAGTTCTTGAAAACTTTTCTCACAAGCTTCAGACCATTGTAACTTCACAAATGATGGTAATACCCCTCCAAACCAAGAAAACTCCGGATCTCCGTAGTTGATGACGGTCTAGGCCAACTCTGCACTGCTTCCACCTTCTTCGGATCCACCTGGATCCCATCACTTGATACTACATGACCCAAGAATGCCACTGAGTATAGCCAAAACTCACACTTTGAAAATTTTTCATATAACTTCTTTTCTCTCAAGGTCTGAAGTAAAGTCCTCAGGTGCTGCGCACGATCCTCCCGAGTCCGGGAGCACACCAGAATGTCGTCAATAAACACAATGACAAATGAGTCAAGATAAGGCCTGAACATACTGTGCATCAAGTGCATAAAAGATATTGGGGCATTGGTCAGCCCAAAAGACATCACAAGGAACTCGTAGTGACCATACCAAGTCCTGAAAGCAATCTTCAGGATATCTGGCTCTCGAATCTTCAACTGATGATAGCCTGAACGTAAGTCAATCTTGGAAAACACTCTGGTACCCTGTAACTGATCAAATAAGTTATCAATAAGAGTCAATGGATACCTGTTCTTCACTGTAACTTTGTTCAACTGACGATTATCAATACACATCCGCATAGAACCATCCTTATTCTTCACAAATAAGCCAGGAACACCCCAAGGTGACACACTGGGCCGAATGAAGCCCTTATCAAGCAACTCCTATAACTGCTCCTTCAATTCCTTCAACTTAGGAGAAGCCATACGATATGGAGGAAACGACCGATACACACTGATCAATAATAATGGGCTTCGGTCTCAAAACCACTAAGAGCAATCAAACGACCGATACACACGGTCCATAATAAGAGAATCTCCCATATGAGTAGACACATAAACAGGGGAACTCAAAGAATCCCGAGATACACCCAAATACGGGGAAAAATAAGAGGACACATCGGAATATGTAGAGCCTGGGTCAAATAATACTGACACATCTCTATGACTGACTAGAACAATACTTGTAATGAAAGAGTCGGAAACAACTGCCTCTGTATGAGCCGGAAGAGCATAATATATGGCATGGCCTCCCCCTCTAGGGCGACCTCGGCCTCCCCAAACTCCACCTAGAGTTGGTTGAGCAGGTGGGGTAGTAGCTGGTGCTGTAATTATAGCCTGAGGACCCGGTGGAGCACGCGGTGGCTGGAAAGTCTGTGAAGGTGCACCGCTCCTAAGTCTGGGGCAATCCCTCAACATATGTCTAGTGTCGCCACACTCAAAACAACCCCTCGGAGGGCGTGGCTGTTATGACTGACTCGGGCCAGGTCTGCTGGATTAGCCACTAAAAGCACCCCGAGCAGGAGGCACACTAGATATTGGTGGTGCATAATAAGGCTCCTGGGGCCTATTAGGGGCTGGAACACCACTGGCGGCTGGAAGAGCTGAATGAACAGGGTGACTTACATAACCCCTACCATATCGAACTGCAGATGGGGCACGAGTACAGCTGTAAGTGCCAAATTATCGAGACCTCTTAGCCTCCGTCTCCTCTCTATCTCGGGCAAGCATGCCCTCCAATATCCTGGCAATACTCACAACCTGCTGATAAGAAATATCCATCTCCAACTCCCTGGACATACTAGTATGGATACTGCGGTGGAGTCCCTCAATAAACCGTCGAACCCTCTCTCGAACTGTGGCAACCAAGGCCGGTGTATGTCGGGCCAAATCACTGAACCAGACTTCATACTCTGACACAGTCATAGCACCCTGGCGCAGCTGCTCAAACTCCGCATGCCATGAGTCCATGAGGCTCTGAGGGACATACTTTCTCAAAAACAAGTCTGAGAACTGAGTCCATGTAAGTGAAGCTGCCTCATCCGGACTACTCAACTCATAAGCACGCCACCACTGATAGGCTGCTCCTCTAAGTAGAAAGGTGGTAAAAGAAACCACACTCGTCTCCGCTACGCCCATAGTACGGAGAATACGATGACACTCCTCTAGAAAACCCTGGGCATCCTCTGATGCCAATCCACAGAAGGTAGGAGGGTGGTACTTTTTGTACCTCTCAAGTCTGAGCTGCTCCACCTGATAAACTGCTATCCTAGTCTCGTGTTGAACCAGAGCTACAAGCTACATAGGGATGAACTCTGGGGCCTGGTCAACCTGAACCCGCTGCTCTGGAGTACCAGCGATGGGAATTTGTGCTCCTCCCCCGGCCTGAGATATGGCAAGTACAAGTGGAATCAATCCATCCTGAGCTAAGTTGCTGAACATGCTCAGAAACTGGGCTAGAGTCTCCTGAAGGATTGGTGCAGCAAAAGGCACCTCCGGTGCCTGCCCTCCAGCAGGAGCTGCTGGGGGGCCCTCTGTCGTAGCGTGCGCGGGTGCTATGGCTGCACCGCATGATCATCCTCGGCCTCTATGCCAGCCCTAGCCCCAGCCCCGACCTCTCGCGGCTCTTGCAGGGAGCCATGAGCGTGATCATCTGATCCTCCGGTACGGGTCCTCACCGTCTGCGAGAAAGAATAGAATATAGAAGTTTAGAATTTTTTTTGATGTCAACAAATTTCGCACGACAAGGAATCAAAGAAGTATAATTTTTTCTAACAGTTCCATAGCCTCCCGAAGATAAATACAGACGTGTCCGTACCGATCCGCGAGACTCTAATAAACCGGTTTGTGACTCACGACACCTATGAACCTAGAGCTATGATACCAACTTGTCATGACCCAAACATCCCTCCAAAACATGTCATGACGGCATCTAGTCTCTACATGAGAAATAGCAATTACAGAATTCAGTTGTGGAGAATGTATCTTCCACCTCAACTGAAAGTCTGAAAAATGAAGCTGATATAGATTCAAGGCCCGATGTAATTCAAGATCCCGAGGAGAATGAAAACATCAAAACAAGTACAGAGGAGCTTGAAGCTGTTAGATTATTTGTTCTCTAGCTTGATAGAAAAGTTTATATCCGAACAAACCTAAGCTCAGAGATAAATAGTAAGTTAATTGAATTATTACGTGCTAATGTTGATTGTTTTGCTTAGTCACATTCAGAAATGATAGGTATACTGCTAGAAGTATTGACTCATAATTTGAATGAAGATCCATTACACCCCCTGTAAAGCAAAAATAACGAAAGCAAGGAGCATTCAAAAACCATGTAATTCAAGACGAGGTACAGAAACTTCTGAAAATTGGTTCAATTCGAGAGGTAAAGTACCCTGACTGGTTAGCTAACACTGTTGTAGCCCTAAAAAGAATGGGAAATGGCGAGTGTGTGTAGACTATACTGACCTATATAAAGCATGTCCTAAAGATTCATTTTATTTACCGCATATAGATCAACTAATTGACTCTACCGCAGGTCATGAGCTTTTGAGTTTTTTAGATGCGTATTCTGGTTATAACCAAATAAAAATGGATCCTCTAGATGAGTAAAATACTTCTTTTATTACAGAAAGGGGGACTTACTGTTATATGGTCGTGGCGTTTGGTTTGAAGAATGCAGGAGCTAGGTATCAAAGGTTGGTGACCAAAATATTCCAAGAACACTTGGGAAAAATCATTGAAGTCTATATTGACGATATGTTAGTAAATTTAGCACGAGCAGGAGATCATTTCCAAATTTAAATGAAACATTTAAGATACACAACAAGTATAACATGAAGTTGAACCCGAAAAAATGCGCCTTTGATATGGCCTCAGGTAAATTTTTAGGTTTTCTTATTTCTAATAGGGGAATCGAAGTGAATCCTGCTCAAATCAAGGCAGTTGAAGAAATATCTAATGTGCTCACAAGCAAGAAGGAAGTACATAGATTAACATGTAGAGTAGCAGCTTTGGGAGATTTATATCTAAATTCTCAGAGAAGTGTTTTAAATTCTTTTCAATATTAAAAAAAAACAAAATTAATTTGAATGTACTGACGAATGATAATAAGCTTTGAAGGATTTGAAATCGTATTTTTCAAAACCTCCCCTGTTATCAAAACCAAGAGACGAAAAAAAGTTACTCGTCTACTTAGTTGTATCAGAGGTAGCAGTAAGCGCGGTACTGGTGCGAGAAGATAAATTTAAGTAGTCTCCAATTTATTATGTTAGCAACTCTTTGTTGGATGCTGAAACGCAATATCCTCATTTAGAAAAACTAGCATTAACATTGATAATGGCATCAAGAAAATTACGACCTTATTTTCAATGTCATTCTATTTCTGTTATAACTGTTTTTCCGTTAAGGAATATATTGCATAAATAAGAGTTATCAGGGAGATTATCTAAATGGACCAGAACTTAGTGAATATGATATTATCTATCAGCCTAGAACTGCCATAAAATCTCAGATCGAACATACTTCCTGAAGCTGAAAAGAGATACAAGTATTTACCGGATCTAATCTAGGGACTTGGACCTTATATACTGATGGGTCCTCAAATATAAAAGGTGTAGGTTTGGATATTATTTTAATTTCATCTTTGGCAAAAATTAAAAGGTAACGAATAAAATGCTATCCAATTACTAATGAAGCAGAGTATGAGGCAGTAATTGAAGGTTTGGAACTTGCAAGAGAACTTGGGATTGAATAAATTGAAATCAAAAGCGACTCACAGCTGTAAATCAAATGCAAGGGAATTATGTGACCAGAGAGACACGAATGCAACAATACTTGGAAAAGATGTGAGAACTACTAAGATAATTCCAAGCATAAAAAGTCGTCCAAATACCCAGGGAAGAAAACACAGAACCTTATGCGTTAGAAAATTTAGGATCTGTGGCTGGTGTGTCAAACGCAGAAAATACAGTTGTGGTGCACTTGTTTCATTCAGCCCTTGATCAAGCCAAGAATGAGGTAAATTTCAATAATTTAACTTGGGATTGGACAAATAAATTGTGAATTATTTGCAGTATGGAATTTTATACGAGGATAAGAAAAAAGCCCATTTGTTGCAAATGAAATCTGCTCAATATTGCTTAACATAAGGCAATTTGTATCTCAAAATATTTGGGGGACCCTTAGCACGGTGCCTTGGTCTATCACAAACTGAATATGTGATGCGAGAAGTACATGAAGGACATTGTAAAAATCCTGTTGGAGGAAAGTCATTGGTAAAAACGCTAATAAGAGTAGGATATTATTGGCCAAAAATGGATGATGAAGCGAAACATTTATAACAAGGTGCGATAAATGCCAACGGTATGCAAACGATATGCATCAACCGACAGAGTTGCTATATTCAATCATATCTTCATTGCCATTTATGAATTGGGAATGGATATCGTAGGTCCTTTGCCTCAAGCATCTGAAAAGGTGATGAAGCTTTAGTTTTATAAGAAGAAGATTTAGAAGAAATATTATAGGAAGGAGCAGAACT
Source organism: Nicotiana tomentosiformis (assembly GCF_000390325.3). NCBI lineage: Eukaryota > Viridiplantae > Streptophyta > Magnoliopsida > Solanales > Solanaceae > Nicotiana > Nicotiana tomentosiformis. Next base: position 16,542,292 of record NC_090814.1, on the reverse strand, counting down.
ACGACTTGATATGGACCTAAGCTACAAAGCCTACCATCTTTTCTACTCCTAACTGGGGTTGTAGAAAGAGGAAGTTCGTCTACGATGCTCTTTTTTCGTGGGTTCGATGATGAAGAAGGGTTTGAAGAACGGAAAGCCATCTTTTGTCAGTAGAAGCACGAAGGAAGAAGAGAAAATTGCAGAAAAAGCTCGTAAAGGAGTGTAAGAAGAAAGAAGATTTTTTTGGATGATAAATGATGCGGTATTTACAAGAGAGAAATGTCATTATGAACCGTCATCATGGAACTTCACTTCGAACTGATGCAGCCGCGAAAAACCCAAAAACGACGCTGTAAACTACAAAGCTAATCATAGCAGGACACGTGTCTCAAGCATTAAATGAAAAATATGTACGTCCCTTTGCTTCTGAAGAAAACATAATGGCATTGGACAGAGGTGGTAAGATATTCCCGCCATAAATAAACTTACCAAATCCCGAATATTCAGTTGAGAATATTCAGAAAGTGGGGGGAGGGGGGGAACTATCTGTATTGGTAGAAAAATAGATATGACACGCGGATTAACGATATGTTGACATGTGACATTGGAACGAGATTAATTACAAAATATACCGTATCTTGACAGCTAGAAAAAGAGATAGGCACGAATGCATAAAGACTAAAATAGAGGAAGATTCATTGGCAGTTACGGATATGAAAAGTTAACCAGCATAAACCCTAATTATACGCGATTATTTAACATAACTGTTACAAATAATTTGAGTGACGGGCAATTAATATAGTTAATGTTAGTAACATGCAGGAATTAAGTGGGAGAAAGCAGTTACATATTGTATCCTTATATAAGCTCCCCTTAACTTACTTTGTATGATCATCAAGAAATTCACAAATATATGTTATCGGTCTTTTACTTTTATCTCTCTGCTTGATTGAAGATTCTTACTCGCAATTCTTGGGGGAAGCCATAATCATCAATAAGATTTCCTTACCTTCGTTTATTCAATATTTAATCACAATTACTTTTACTCTTTTATATTTGGAAAATTGAAATAAATTTGGTTATCAGAAACCCAATTTATTCTAATATTATATTTGACCATAAAAACTATTTTTTGATTAAACATATACCTTATTTCATATTGATCAAATAATTATTTAGCCAAACAACACACGTAAATCAAATATCAAGGTGATTTTCTAAATAGCACGAACTTAAATAAGTTTCTCACGTTTCCCGAATTGATTGATACTTTTGTGAGGGTGCGTGTACTTAGATTAGAGCCGGAACTAAGCAAGCGCAAAAACTATAAATCCATGAGTTAAGGCAAAGAAGCGAACCAAATTAGATGGAAAGAACTATGACTAGTGTGAGACTAGTGAAAATAATAAACTGAAATAATAGATTTATTTATACACTTTCTTTCTCTGAGTATGAACTCCTCCTAAGGAAGGCCCTGCATAGGCAAATCAACATACAGGTTATATTTATTCCGAGAGCATACAATTGATAAATATAAATAAGAACATGAATTATTCAACCCATCTGAATAAAACACGGGCGTATATTTTAGAAAATTAAAGAAATCTTATTGTTTACCCGTAAAACGGTGCAGTTAAATTTATACATAGTTTCTAGATAAGTGAATTAATTTAATCCTGAAATAATAGAAGAATTAAATAAATATGCAATACTTAGCCTTGAGATGGAGACAAAATAGCAAAAACAGTAGTTCCGGGAGTAGGCATCCGGGCACAACAACAATGAAATCAAAAAGCAAGAAGATAAAATTGTATTAAGTTTTTGAATAGACTATAATAGAAGTTTGCCAGAAAATTCGTCCCCCCTTCAATGATAATAGAGCTCACTACTTATAGCTGCACCTATGGAACAAGGTCCTAGGATCAAGCCCTTCTTCAATATCAATCATGAGGACCATTGAAGAATGTGTAACGACAGACATGAATGATAAATTCTTTATAATGGGCAGTGTACTAAATATTGTAGAATAATCTCCATTAAATGCTACCAGGTAGCAGGCATTTATTTTATCTTTATAAGTACCATTATTTCCGGTGACAGATGGAATAGTTGTCTTCGGTTTTAGCTATCCTCTGCCTTTGGCTCCACGTGTCACTCCCTTATGCGATCACTTAACATATCATATTTTACCCTATACAGATAGTCCCCCTGCTTTCTGGTGACATAACTTTATGTCACCGGGAAGTTGGTAGAAATATTCTTTTGGAGAGAATTTCAGTGACCCCCTCAGAAAAGCTTCTGATGGTTGATTAGACGCACGTCTCTCCACTTTTAATGTCCCGAACACGCGTCATCCCACGATTCTGCATAATTTTTGCCTGCTATCGAGGTAATTATGGCCACGAGTTTACCGCCTAAACCTTTACTTATACGCATCAACCTCATTTATTCACACCTCATAATTCTCCAAACTCTCTCAAACTCTTTTCATTCAACTTATACTCTGTACTTCAATCTTTCTTTAATTCTCTTTATAAGTGAAAAATATTTCCTTCTTCTCTAACATAGAATAACTTCTTCTTCGAAAAATCTCAGTTCCTCAAAGAACAAAAGCAAAGCCGATGAAGCTGCTCCTCCTATAGGGAGCACCATCATCCCAAGAAGAATTGTCACAACTAAAGACTTCGAAGAGAAATTTCCTTCTACTAACCCTCGTACATAGGCTGTTGGCAGATACCCTTCTTCCATCCGTCCTTCCAGTATTTCTGCTATGAAGGAAGATTATCATTGCCAGGATTTAGATATTATCTCTCTTGATCTCGCGAAGCGGGTAACCTCACCCAAGAAGGGTTTTACGTAATTCTATACTTAGCCTTTCACTTTGGAAATGTTTTCTCTCAGAGGAGAGCTTGACTCTGTCATTGTGAAGTTTTACCTCCGCTACCAGGTATGTTTGGCACATGTGAGTCCCTCCGTGTGGAGGACGATTGCTTGTCTTCGACGCCTGTGCCAAGAAACGAGGGAGGAGCTATCCCTAGCTCACGTGATGAACCTTTATTCCCCCAAGATCTTCCGTGGGAAAATGATTAACTTCAGCAAGCGAGGCCACCATACACTGCTATCTAGCATGGATAATGATAATGACCGTGGGTGGATAGAATGATTTGTTTTAATCGCCACCAGTGACATCATCCCGGCCTCGGCTCCATCTTTCCCGGAATCATAGAACTGCACTCGTAAGTATACCATTTGTTACATTTTCTGTTAAAGACCATTCTTCGTCATTACTGACTTTTCTTCCTTTATATGTCTCAGCAACTTGGTGGGTTCCGCCCTAGGGTTGAGGGATTAGACCAATGGCTTCAGAAAATTTTGGACGTTACTACGCCCGAAACACGTATGTGGAAATAGCTGTCCCTGAAATACGGGTGGAAGGCCAAAAATCATAGTAAGTTAAACTCATCTTGTCTTTACCTTTTCTCATAAGGAAGTTTTCTGACCCTAGGGCTCAGTTATCATCCCCGAGTAGGACGTTTTGGCTAATCCTGACAATGCGGCGAGGCTGCTGCAAAAGGCCTTTTCACAGACAGGCATCTACGGTCCTGCTTCTGGAGCGAGGGCTTCTTCTGGGAGTCCCTGGCTCAGTTACCATCCCCGAGAAGAATACTACCCCCGAGTCATCTCCGGAAGTCATGGTGACGAGCCTTCCGCCCGGGCCGTCCTTAGATACCGTGGTGATTGATGATGATGGAGAAGCCAGCGATGAGGGGGCTTCTCTACATAGAAGACGGCGACCTTCCTCAACTCAACAGACTGCTCAATCTATTGAGTTAGTTACACCAACCGAGGACGATGCCTCGACGCTCTGGTGGGTAGTTTGAGATGGTGGAAAATGCCAACTCCCGTTTTCGAATCCCAGTCGCTGCGCTCAGTATTGCGGGGCTGAGTATCGGGTCCCTATTGTCTTCGGTTGACGAGAAACCAACAACCAGCACTGCGTTTGTCGTAGCTGTTTCGCACCCTTCAATGCCATCAACTTCATCTCTTTCTTCACCAACTCTTCCACCAACAACTGCTTCATCATCTCCACCGACCGCATCTGCCAGAGAAAAGGGTGTTTCTCTCTCCCAGTCCCTAGTTCATAGGAACTTAGGGCAAAATTATGCTCCCCCCTTAGAAGATCCGCAAAGGATAAGGAGCGTTATTCTCTCAGTCTTTACCGGATGCAATTTGTTGTCCCGACCGGTGGAAATTGCTAACTATCGGAAGCCTTTGGCTTAAGAGAAAGATTGGGATAAGATAGAGGCTCTCTTGGGAGAGTGCTTGTTGAACATTAGTTTGCACAACGCCGCAGTGGTACACTCTTTATTTCCTTTGTCATTTCTTCTGTCTTTGAATTAGTAATATCTTGAGTTTGCCTTTCTTGTTTCACATGCCAATTTTCTTGCTTCTGAGGGCGGGATAAACTTTTGGTCGAGCGGGACCAAACTGCTGCTCGCCTCTCAGAACTGGAAGCCAAAGTTGCTGAGGTTGTTGTGTTGGAGGCTCGTATATAGCAAAGCGAGCAAGAAGTAGAGACATTTATCCAAGATATTGCCCCGTTGAGGATTCAATTTAAAGAGACTAGGGCCAAATGGGTTGAAGTCCATAGTACCGTTCTTGCTACATCCGATTGCGAAGCTGCTTCCACTTGCTACTGCCAGGGTTAAATATGCCCAAATGGAGAAGTATAGGAAAACCATTGAGCATAATAAACTTTTCAGCTCTACTATCCGCGAACTCGCCGTTAGCCTCAAGTCCGTTAGATCCACCTGGGAAATTTTTTCTGCCGAGGTTGACCAACTTAAATAAGAACTCAAGCGCCGAGCAGCTTCCCTCGTTGTTGAAAAAACATATGTTATGTACAACATAAGGAGAAAAACCTTGGAAGAGGCTAAATCGGGTGTCATTGACTTTGATGTCGAAATCGCTAAAGCCTGTGAGCTGAAGTAAGCTGCTAAAAAGGGTCTCCCGGCAGGGCCTGATGCTTTCGGTTCTTCTGGTTCTAATTCCGAATCCTCAGGAATTGAAGAGGAACCGGAGGGCGAAGATGTTGAAGGCCAAAATAATGAGGGTCAAGATATTGAGCCGGCGGCGGATTTACCCACTTCCCCTGGGGGCGCGGATGCTTCTCTTCCTCCGGGTTTAGGAGATGCAGCAGTTTAGCTTTTCATTTCTTTTCCCAACTTTTGTACCTGTATCATTTTTGGCACATTTATTGTGAATAAAAACATCTTTTTCTCATGTATTACATGAGTCTTTCTGCATTTTTGTTTGAACATTTATGCAAGTTTTAATTTTTGCGTTCTGTTTTGCTTAAGTGTTTTGTGCAAGTTTTACTGTTTGCGTCTGATTATGCATGGCTTTGGGTGTATTTTCCCTTGAAAGCATTTGGATTTCGGGCATAAATTCTTCTAAAATCAACCCTTTATCGTGGGGGGTTTTTATAAAAGAGGGCACTTTTATGTTTATGGTGCTCTTGAAGAGTACGTCTCCTATTCATTACGGCACTAGCATTTGAATTACTTGTTTAAATTTTAAATGACAAAATCAATTTATCGTTCAGACAAGAAACAAGATAGAAATAAAAGGACTTTACTTTCTTCCTTCCATTTTCAAAAGTGGTTCTTTGTCTGTGTGCCTTGTTATTAAAAAGGTCTTATTGTTGCTATTGAAACCTTCTTCGTAGTATGCTTTCCATTGATGCCTCGTTAAAAACCTGGCCAGTAAAACCCAATTGGGACAAAAACTGGACGAAGGGAAAAAGAGTGCAGTAGATACTTTCAGTACAGGTCATGTTCATCAGCAATAATATCTCTTGAGGTGTGCCACATTCCAGTTGCATGGATGATTTTCTCCATCTTGATTCTCCAACTTGTATGAACCTTTTCCGGTGACAGTTGAAACCCGGTAGAGACCTTCTCAAATTAGACCTAGCTTCCCTGCGTTGAGTTCCAGGGTGTTTTGAGTTACTTTCCTTATAACCAAGTCTCCCACTTTGAAATAACGGAGGTTGGCTCTTTGATTATAATATCTTTCTATTCTCTGTTCTTGAGCTACCATCCTTATATGCGCTAAGTCCTTGCGCTCATCGAGTAGCTCCAAATTGACTAATATTGCTTTAATGTTTGCCTCTTCATTTTCCTGGAAATATCTCAAGGTAGGTTCCCCTACTTCCACCACGATCAAGGCTTCTTCTCCTTACACAAGGGAGAAAGGAGTCTCTCCAGTGCTCGATTTGGCTGTTATTCAGTATGCCTACAACACTACAGGTAGTTCCTCAGGCCATTTATCTTTGGCTGCTTCCATTCTCTTTTTAATATTTTGTATAATCACTTTGTTTGTTGATTCCACTTGACCATTAGCGCTCGGATGATAGGGCAAAGATGTGATCCTTTTGATTTTCAACACTTCAAATGCGAAGATGTGATCATATTCTATTCAAGGCGGCAGTCGTTGTAGCCATATCCTCATATCATCCCTCCCCCCCCCCCCCCCAGTTTTTGAATGCCTGTTTTAACACTGGAAGTTTTACACCTTCAAGGATTCCACTAATGAATTGCTACATAATCTTCTGTTAGGTAACAAACTTCACTTCCCCTTAGGAATTTACGCTATCGAGACAAAGACTATCTAACAATCCCCTAGTGGCTTGCATTTGTGAATGGTCGGATAATATTTTTTCAATAGCAAACTTAACTTCCCGGTAGGAAATTCGCTACTGCGCAAAAGATTATCTAACCGCTCCGGAGTGGTTCTTCGCTTGTGTGCCTTGTCATTAAAAGGTCTTATTGTTTCTGTTGAAACTTCCTTCGTAGTATGCTTTCCATTGCTACCTCATTAAAAACCTTGTTAGAAAAACCCAATTAGGACAAAAACTGGACGAAGGGAAAAAAGGTGCAGCACATAGTTTCAGTAAAGGTGAAGTTCATCAGCAGTAGTATCTCTTGAGGTGCGCCACGTTCTAGTTGCTTGGAAACTTTTCTCCATCTTGATTCTCCAAGTCGTATGATCCTTTCCCGGTGATATCTGAAACTTGATAAGGCCCTTCCCATGTTAGAACTAGCTTTCTTGCATTGAGTTCCCGGGTGTTTTGAGTTACATTCCTTAAAACCAAGTCTCCCACTTTGAAATAATAAAAGATGGCTCTTCGATTGTAATATCTTTCTATTCTCTGCCTTTGAGCTGGCATCCTTAGATGCGCCAAGTCCATGCGTTCATCAAGCAACTCCAAATTGACCAACATTGCTTCATTGTTTGCTTCTTCATCCTGGAAGTATCTCAAGGTAGGTTCCCCTACTTCCACCGGGCAGCTCCTCGGGCCATTTTTCTTTTAGCTGCTTCCGATCTCTTTTTGAGATTTTGTATAATTACTTAGTTCGTTCATTCTGCTTGACCATTTTCTCTCGGATGATAGGGCAAAGATGTGATCATTTTGATTTTCAAGTCTTCAAGGAACTTCATGACCGTTGCGCCTAAACATCCAAGCCCAAATGATTTCCAAAGATCCCTTCATGGACTTCTCGCATAACATAATTAGCTTCGGAGGATCCTAAACATCGGGCCAGCGGGCCTTGGAAAGATTTCCTGTACAATTGGCCTCCTTTCAAACTATACCGAGCTGCTTTAGCACGCAGCGCCTAAGATGCCTTGGGCTTTTCAGGCAACTTTCCGTGCTCGAGGTAACCAATGATCTCATTTCTCCAGTCCCAAACCAAATTAGTCGTGTTTACTCATAGTAGTTATTTGCTTCCAGAACTGAGTGCATAAGATGTACGACCGTACCGGAGTATGATACCTTCATTACCGTTGATGAGCCAAGGCTAGCTAATGTGTCAGCTTCTGCATTTTCTTCCCTCGGGATATGCATAATTGACCACTCCCGGAACCGAGCAAGCAGAGCCTAAACCTTCACTATGTATTGCTGCATGCATTCCTCTTTAGCTTTGAAGATCCCGTAGACTTGATTTACCACCATCTTGGAGTCGCATTTGATTTCTATGACCTCAAAATCTAATCCTCTGGCCAATTCGAGCCCTGCAATAAAAGCCTCATACTCTGCTTCATTGTTAGTCAGAGGAACCGTTCTTATGGCCTGCCTTAGGGTTTCTCCCGAAGGCGTGGTTAATACTATGCCGATCCTGGACCCTTTTACGTTAGAAGCTCCATCCATAAATAGGGTCCAAACTCCTGATGTTTATTCTGATGCCATCACTGCTTCTTCAGTAGCCAAAGGTAAAATTCCCGGACTAAAATCGGCCACAAAGTCGGCCAAAACTTGTGACTTAATCGTAGTCCTAGGTTTATGTTCTATGTCAAATTCACTCATTTCGACGGCCCATTTGGCCAGCCTATCCGAAAGCTCTGATTTATGAAGGATATTCCGAAGGGGAAAGGTGGTCACCACAGCTATTGGGTGGCATTGGAAATAAGGCCATAGCTTTTGAGCGGCGACTACGAGGGCTAAGGAAAACTTCTCCAAATGTGGGCAGCAAGTTTATGCTCGCGTTAAAATTCTACTAACGTAATAAATAGAAGATTGTGTACCTTCATCCTCATGGACTAAAACGATACTTATCGCTACCTCCGAGACTGCTAGGTAGATTAGCACTTTTTTGCCTTCCTCCAGGTTCAATAGTAACAGAGGACTTCACAAGTACTATTTTAAATCCCTCAAATCCTGTTAACATGCTGGGGTCCATTCGCAGTTGTTCTTCTTTTTGAGTAACGAGAATTAATGATGGCATTTCTCCGAAGACCGGGAAATGAACCTACACAAAGAGACCAATCTCCGTGTGAGCTTTTAAACCTCTTTTACGCTTGATATCTGGTCCGGGATGTCCTCGATGGCTTTGATTTTATCGGGGTTAACCTCAATCCCCCTTTGTGACACCAAGAATCCCAGGAACTTGCCATAGTTGACCCCGAACGCACACTTCTCGGGGTTAAGGTTCATGTTATGCTTCTTTAGGATGTCAAAAGTTTCTTGCAAGTGTTTAGGATGATCACTTGCATTCAAAGACTTAACAAATGTATCGTCTATATAAACTACCATGATTTTCCTTATTTGTTTTTCAAACATTTTGTTTACGAGCGCTGATAAGTGGCTTTGGTGTTCTTTAGCCTGAAGGGCATCACATTATAGCAATATGTGCCAAACTTTGTTATGAATAAAATCTTTTTTTGATCCTCCGGGTTTATTTTAATTTGGTTGTACCCGGAGTAAGCATTGAGGAAATGCATTAACTCATGCCCGGTCGTTGCATCAATCATTTGATCGATGTTTGGCAGTGGGAACGAGTCCTTTGGGCACGCCTTATTTAAGTCCTTATAGTCTACGCACATGCAAAATTTAATTTTCTTCTTATGAACCACTACTACGTTAGCTAGCCAATTTGGATACTTTATCTCTCGGATCGAACCGATATCAAGTAGGAGAGTTCCCTCTTCTCTGACGAATTTATTTCTGGCCTCGGCAATAGGACGTTTCTTTTGTCTCACCGGAGGAATGCTGGGATCCAAGTTTAGCTTGTGCACGGTCACTTCTATCGGGATACCTATCATATCCGTATGCGACCACGCAAAACAATCGGCATTAAACTTAAGAAATTCAATAAATAAATACCTGAGCTCGGGGTGTAGTCATGTCCCCAAGTGGAATTTCCTCTCCAAGAATTTTTCAAACAATGCGACTTGTTCAAGCTCTTTCGCTGTGGACTTTGTTGCTTCCGTCTCTTCTGGTACCTGGAAATATCTTGGCACCTGACTTTACTTGATTTGGGAGCAGGCGCCGGTTTCTGTGATTGCTATACCGTATGCTCCTTCCCTTTATTACTGGAGACCGAAATCGCATTCATCTCCTTTGCTGCTGGTTGCTGCCGTATGTCATCCTCATCGACTTCCCGGAGCCTCTTATCGTGGGTTACTATTACCTTCGTCTTTTTTTCTACCGAGAAGGTAACCCCGTTAATCTCGGTTCCCCCGAAAATCATGTTGATCATTTGGCGCAGGGGGTCTTCTCCTGCTTTTGAGGGTTCCGTGATATCACAGTTACGACCATTTATTTTTTGGCCCGGTCACTTAAGAATTCCCTGAAATGGTCATTTTTCAACAGTGTCGCAACCTCTTTACGCAGATGTTGGTAGTCCCCAGTTTGGTGGCCGTTCATCCCATGGTATTCGCACCATAAATTAGGGTTCCTCTATCTGGGATCGGATCTAATAAGCTTTGGGAATCGTTCTTCTTTAATGTTCCTCATAGCCGATACCAACTCTACTACACTGACGTTGAAGTTGTATTCTGAAATTTTGGGATAGGAAGGATCTCGAGAACCTGATGCTTCCTTGTCATGTAGTGATATGTTGTTTCGGCCGCGATCAGTTCTTCTATCAGTAGCAAACCTGTCTGTCGTCTGGAAACCTCTGCCATGTCCTTCAGCCCGTTCATAAGGCAAAAACCTGCCCCTCGAAGATCCTCTATTTGTGTCGAAATCGTCTTTTTATTTCTCTTTATTCTTCTCCCGACCTTTAACCGATGCAGGGAAGCTGAACTGATCATCCTCAATCCTTATCTTGGACTCGTACCGGTTGTGACCATCCACCCAAGTCGTCGCTTGAAACTCGAGCAAGCTTTCCATCAATTTCTGGGAAGCATCTGAACTTCTCGGACTCAAACCCTTGGTGATTGCTTCAGCTGCCCATTTATCCTGAACAGCCGGGAGCAATATTTTTTCCTTCTGAAATCGGGTGACGAATTCCCGCAGCAACTCGAACTCTCCTTGTGCAATTCTGAATAAGTCGGCCTTTTGGGCATGTACCTTTCTGGCCCCGACATGGGCCTTAATGAAAGAATTCGCGAGCATCTTAAAGGAATCTATGGAATGCTCGGGCAACAACGAATACCATGTCAAAGCTCCCCTCGTGAAAGTCTCTCCAACTTTCTTTAGCAAAACTAATTCGATCTCGTGGGAAGATAAATCGTTCCCTTTCACCGCCGTTGTATAGGTGGTAATATGCTCCTGAGGGTCCGAAGTCCCATCATATTTTGGCACGTATGGTATTTTAAACTGCTTCGGGATCAATTTTAGTGTCGCGCTCGGTTTGTATGGCAGTTGAGTATACTTCTTTGAGTTCAATCCTTTCAGTACCGGTGGTGCACCCGAGATTTGGTCAATGCGGGCATTCACTTGCCTCATAAACCGTAAGAGTTCTCTTTTAAATCGATCGGTCTCGTTGTTGTAATCGGATCCGCTCCCCCCGGTCCCATCGAAGCCGACCTCACCCCTCGGGGTGTTGTTGTCGACCCTCTGCGTTGTTTGATTGGCGAGAGCACCGGAAAGAACTAGACCTCGTTCGTTCGCGTTATTGGAAGCACCCGATAATGCCTGCTTTAGTTCTGTCATAACCTTATTTACTATGTGAGATGGCCTAGAATGACCTCTTGTTGCTCCTGCAGGACCCTTACCGCTTCAACGACATGTTCCTCTTCAGCATCATCGAGAGTCACCTCTCGAACATATCGCAGGTACCGTTTGCCGTGGACCGGTATGGCATCATTCCCCTCATTGCGGGTATCACTGATTGAATCTTCATGTTGAGGCTGGTTTCCTTGGGCCGCGAGATTGTGTGTATTGTTAACACCATTATCTGCTATTTTCTATTATTTTTGTTAAGAACAAATAATCAAAACACGTTAGTAAAAGAGGCAAGGATCAACTTAATTACACGACTGTCTAGGCCACATGGTGGGTGCCAAATTCTTTACCCGTAAAACAGTATAGTTGAATTTATAAGTGGTTTCTAGACAAGTGAATTAATTTGATCTTGAAATAATAGAAAAATTAAATAAATATGCAATACTTAGCCTTGAGATGGAGATAAAATAGCAAAAACAGTAGTTCCGAGAGCAGGGCCTCCGGGCAGAACAACAATGAAATCAAAAAGCAGGAAGATAAAATTGTATTAAGCTTTTGAATAGACTATAGCATAAGTTTGCTAGAAAATCCGTCCCCCCTCCAATGATAATATAGCTCATTATTTATAGCTGCACCTAGGGAATATGGTCCTAGGATCAAGCCCTTCTTTAATGTCAATTATGAAGGTCATTGAAGATTGTGTAACGGCGGGCATGAATGATAAATTATTTATAACGGGAAGTGTAATAAATGATATAGAATATTCTCCATTAAATGCTATCGCGTGGCAATCATTTATTTCATCTTTATAAGCATTATTCTATCGAATAACAGATGGAATAATTATTTTCGATTTTAGCTATTCTCTGTTTTTGGCTCCACGTGTCACTCCTTGTGCTATCATTTAACATAACATATTTTATCCTGTACAATTATATCGTATATTGTGCATGTCTGAGGCGACGATAATTTCATTCCTTATGGAGCAGCTGAAACTCAAAGAGAATAAGGCTGGAACTTACCCAAAAAAAAAAGGAAGAAGGTTGGAATTTAATATCCTCTAATACACTTTATATAGTGTTCACAGAATTCTTGTATTTCGTATAGAATTCTGTTTTTACTTTTAATTATTTTAGTTGGCTTTATGATGAGAGTTTCTCTTAGGAATGGCAGGCGGGGCGGGTGCGGGTTCTGTCTGAACCCGCGCAACTTCAACCCGCCCCCTCTGCCCCGTCCCGCCCCGCATAGGATTGAAACCCGCATTCACCCGTCCCACACTCCACCCGCGTTCACCTGTCCCGTAAATTTTTAAATAAAAATTCTCTCTTTTTTTGTGTTTTTTTTTCCAATAAAAATTAGCCGAAGGAAATCCTGATTGTTGTCTCATATGTTCGAAGTGACTACCACATAAATTATGAGGGAGCTGTAAACACATAGCAAAAAACACAATATGATGCCAATTTTAAGTGTTTAAAGCAGCAGTTGAGTTCCGTTAAGCCGTAGTAATAGCAAAAATCCTTTATGTTTGTCATTGCCCACACGCAAGATGAAAACCATGTAGCCTTTAAAAGGAATATGGTAGCAAAAACAAAAATTCCAACATTTTATTTGTATGTCATCTACTCAGCCTAAAAGTCTAAAAGAGGCGAAAAGTGTGAAGCACTTCAAAAAAACCAGATGATCAACACCATCACAAACTAAAAAAGAGAATCTTTTCTAAGCTATATCATTATAACTAATCAGAAAAATCAGCAAAATGAATGAAACAATTTACATTGTCTATTAGTGAGTGACAATCCAGAAAGCTAGACTTCATATATTCCTTGGATTTGAACAGCAAGGTCTATCTATCCTCAAAAGATTTATGTCTGTTAGTTCAAAAAATTAAATTCCCACCCGCTATCCGTCTCGCTCGCATTTTTTTTTATTTAAAAATTGAACCCGTCCCGCCCCGTCCCGCAACCACAAACTCTCAAATCCGCCCCGTCCCACTAACACTCAAACCCGTCCCGCCCCATTGTCATCCCTAATTTTTCTCTCTATAATTTTGCCTCTTTAAGTGGGGGTTCAATTTCTGTTTCCCCGACTTAACAGGTATGTATAGACGTGTAGAAATCTGTCCATCTCGTTGTTTTGAAAGAAAAAATTACAATTAATAATACTTTAGCCAAATTAGAAAAAAACACTTTTCATGCTATTTTAGCTCTTGCTGGTGGTTCTGCAAGCTATTTTAGCTGCTAATAGCGATACTCGCCCAAAGATTATAACTACCACTTCCTCTTTTCTATTGTATAAATTATGTCCTTGCTCTTCGACAATTTCAATAAAAAAAAGTTTAAACTTGTTACGTTGTAATTATTTGAAAGAAAACTTTAAAATTAATAATACTTTAGCCGTTTTAATTGAAAAAGATAAACACTTTTCATTCTATTCTTAGCTCTTGTTGGTGGTTCTGCAGGCTATTTTATATCCTTGCTCCCAGCGAGTTCCATAAAAAAACTTAAAACGCTGTTATTTTGAAAAAATATATACAATTAATAATACTTTTTTTTTCTTGAGCCTAGGATTCATGAAAATAGCATCTCTGTCCTCCCAAAGTAGGCAGAGGCGGATCCAAGATTTGATAACTATGGGTGCCACTATTTAATGCAAAACGATCACTAGCGAAGAAGATTAAATTAAGATGTACATTTAGTCGATTCGATCGGTTTTAGAATTTTTCGGTTTGGTTTGGTCGATTTTGAATTTATTCAATCCAATTTAAAAAGAATTAAATTATGCATAAATGAATATATCATACGCCCCTTCAATAACTCTAAAAAATCTCTAAAATTAATATAATAAAAACAAATGAATAAAAAGAGAAAATAATTAAAATTACATTCAAATAAAATTTAAAGATCCAGAAAAAAGACAAAGAAAGCAAATAAATAATATAAATAAATAATAAAAATGAGATTGCACAAAAAAGTGAATAACAAAGATGAAGAAAATAAGAAAAATTATCAAAAGAAGCATAATAAAAAGAAAGGAAAGGGGAAAAGGTAGCAAAAGGAATAACGAGGAACAAATCACAGTGAGTCTCGATCCCGGGTCCTTTAAATGGAATTTCAGCACTTCAACCATGGCACCTATATCCATTTAGTGTCTTGGGGTGCCACTCTGTCACGATCCAAAACCAACCCGTCGTGATGGCGCCTATCATGGTACTAGGCAAGCCAACTATTCAGATATTTCCAACACTATAAATCTTTCAAAGATACTAAAGCAGTTTAAATAAAGGAAAATCTCTTAAAACATGATAGGAAAGTCATAACTCAATACATAAATTCTTCCCAAAATTAGGGTGTCACTGAGTACATGAACATCTACGAAATAACAAAGTCTAGTGCACTGTCTAGAAGTAAAACTGAATAAATTAACTAAAATATAAGGAAGGAGAGTCAAGGTCTGCGAACGCCAAGCAGCTACCTCGATGATCTCTGAAGGTCTGGCCTCTGCAAATCAACAACCGCCGAAACCGGAAGCACATGGATCTGCACACGAGATGCAGGGTGTAGCGTGAGTACAACCAACTTAATAAGTAACAAATCTAACATTTGGACTGAAAGTAGTGACAAGTTCAATTTATTACGGTCCACTTTCAACATTTAGCAGTATGGAAAGCTATAGAAAAATATGACAATGATATCTCAGATATTTGTATTCTACAAGTGAAGGTACAAGAATTTAGATATGCTTTCAATAAGAACTTAGACATGCTTTCAGATTTCACAACAAAACTTAACACGTAACAGGGCAGATCCAGCCCAGGGCAGATCCAGCCCACATGCAAATAAAACAGGGCAGATCCAGCCCAAATACAAGTAAACAGGGCAGATCCAGCCCAAATATCATAAATATTAGCATTGCACCCTATGTGGGTGTGCAGACTCCGGAGGGGCCGATCCAGCCCAAGCGCTATAATAAGCCAAATTCTAGCATCAATCAATAAATTCTGCTGCGACGTGCAACCCGATTCCATAAATATCAATCACAATAGGCCCTCAGCCCTACTCAGTTAATAACTTCTCCAGCCTCTCGGGCTTACCAAAATCATGATAATTAGCCCACAATGATGATATGATATAACATGTAAAGATAACAAAGACTGAGACATAATATGCAAGTAATAACTGTGACTGAGTACAAATTGACAAATTAGCAATTAGTTCTATAGCAAAGAACGACCACTGTGGGTCCCAATAGTACCATCATATAGCCTAAGCAGGATTTCTAACATGACTGACAACTCAATAGATCCAACACATGGTGAAAAAATGGGTAACAACAAGATTTGATAACTATTCAGTTCCATGGAATCGACCAAGTCACAATTCTCTCGGTGCACGCCTACATGCCCATCACTTAGCACATGCGTTACCTCAACACCAATCACATAATACAAAATTCGGGGTATCACACCCTCAGAACCAAGCTTAGAAGTGTTACTTACCTCAAACCGTGCAAATCTCTACTCCAACACGCCCTTGCCTCGTGAATAGGCCTCCAAATGCCTCGAACCTAGCCACAAACAGTTTGATACAATCAACACGGGCTAAAGGAAATAATTCCATACGAAAAAACTAAGTTATTAATCAAAAATTAAAAAGTCGACTGAAAAACCGCCCCCAGGCCCACATCTCGGAATCCAATAAAAGTCACAAAATCTGAAAGCCCATTCAACCACGAGTCCAACCATACCAAATTTACCAAAATCCAATACCAAATCGACACCCAGATCGCCAATTTAAACTCTCCAAATCCCTAGCCTCAACTCCCAAAAGTACACCTCCAAACCACACAATTTAGATGGGGAAATCAATGGGGAAACAAAATTATTGAATAAATTTAACCACAAGTGGCTTACTTCAAGAAAGCCCTCGAAAATCCTCTCAAATATCGCCTTAGACCGAGTTTGCAAAGTCCAAAATGAGAGAAATCTCGAAACCCTTCGGATTTAAACACTGCCTAGCTATCCCGCTTCTGCGGTCCAAAAATCCACTTCAGCGGTACCGCTTTTGCTGTCAATAATCCACATCTGCGGAGGTCACTTAAGTGCCGACCAACCGCTTCTGCAGTCCCAATTCCCGCTCATGCGGGTGCGCATCTGCGCAAGTCCATCTGCTTTTGCGGACCAGTGACTCCAAGCTCCTCTCAGCTTCTGCGATCCTCCACACGCAGGTACGAGTCCACACCTGCGGAAATGCTTCCGCATCCGTGCTCCGAAGCCCCCAATCCAAACTTATTTTCTGCACTTCCCAGCTCGCATCTGCGATCAAAGCTCCGCAGGTGCGATTACACCAGCACACTCCCAGCTTCAGCAATCATCCAAACTCCAAATTCGATCCGGTAACCATCCGAACTCCACCCGAGGCCCTTGGGACCTCAACCAATTATATCAACAAGTCTTAAAACACGAGACCTCAACCAATTATACCAACAAGTCCTAAAATACGATACAAACTTAGTCGAGCACTCAAATCACATCAAACTACATCAAAAATGAATCACGACCAATTCAAGCCTATTGAAACTAAAAAAATTCCAACTCCTACAAACGATGCCGTAACCTATCAAATCGCGTCCGATTGACCTCAAATTTTGCACACAAGTCACAAATGATACCACAGACCGACTCCAATTCCCAGAACCCCAATCCGAGCCTGATAACCACAAAGTCCACTCTCGGTCAAACTCCCAAATTTCTAACTTTCGTCATTTTAAGCCTAATCCAACTATAGACCTCCAAATCACAATCCGGACATGCTCCTAGGTCAAAAATCACCCAACGGAGCTAACAGAACCATAAAAACTCTATTATAGAGTAGTTTACACATAAGACAATATTCGATCAACCTTTTCAACTTAAACTTTCCACCTTGAGACTAAGTGTCTCAATTCATTTCGAAACCTCTCCGGACCCGAACCAACTACCCCGGCAAGTCATATAATAACTGTAAAGCACAAAATGAGCAGTAAATGGGGGAACTGGGCTACAACTCTCAAACTTAGCGGCCAGATCGTTACATCCTCCCCCTCTTAAACAAACGGTTGTCCTAGAACGGGTCTAGAAACGTACCTGGAGTCTCAATTAGGCGTGAGTATCTGCTCTGCATTTCCAGCTCGGTCTCTCAAGTATCCTCCAAAACTGGCTGACCTCTCTACTGTACCTTCACTGAATCTATGTCTTTTGACCTCAACTTTCAAACCTGCCAGTCCAAAATGGCCATCAGCTCCACATCATAAGTCAAATCCCATCCAATTAAACTGTGCTGAAATCCAAAACATGAAACGGATAACCGACATACTTTCGGAGCATAGAAACATGAAACACAGGATACACATTCGACAAACTAGGTGGCAAAGAAAGCTTGTAAGCCACCTCTCCAATCTTTTGAAGTACCTCAAACGGTCCAATATACTGAGGGCTCAACTTGCCCTTCCTCCTGAATCTTATAACACCCTTCATGGGTGAAACCTTGAGTAGTACATTTTCCCCAACCATGTAATCAACATCCCGAACCTTCCTATCAGCATAACTCTTCTGCCTAGACTAAGCCGTGCAAAGCCGATCCTGAATCAATTTAACCTTTTCCAAAGCATCCTAAACTAAGTCAGTACACAATAGTATAGCTTCTCTCGCTCAAACCAACCCACTGGAGATCGACACCTTCTCCCATACAAAGCCTCATACGGAGCCATCTAAGTGCTCGACTGGTAGCTGTTGTTGTAAGCAAACTCCACGAGCGACAGAAACTGATCCCAAGAACCCCCGAAATCTATGACACAAGCGCGTAGAATATCCTCAAATATCTGAATAGTGTGCTCGGACTGTCTGTCTATCTGAGGATGAAATATTATACTCAACTCAACCTGGCTGCCCAACTCTCACTGCACGGCTCTCCAAAGCTGCGATGTAAACTGCCTGCCCCGATATGAAATGATGAAAACTGGCATACCGTAAAGGCGAACAATCTCGCGGATGTAAATCTCAGCCAACCGCTCCGAAGAATAAGTAGTCCAAACTGGGATGCAGTGCGTGGACTTGGTCAGCCGATCAACAATCACCCAAATAACATCAAAATTCCTCGAAGTCTGTGGTAGCCCAACTATAATATCTATGGTGATACGCTCCAATTTCCACTCTAGAACCTCTAGCCTCTACAGTAATCCACCCGGTCTCTGATGCTCATACTTTACCTACTGACAGTTAAGGCACTGAGCTACAAACCTGTCATGACCCAAACTCTCCCTCCGTGAATCGTCGTGACGACACCTAGTTTTTACGACTAGGTAAGCCTAAAACTTGCGGAAAAGATATGAAAAACATGAAAATTAACAACTAACAATAACAAATATTTTTAATAAGCAATTGAGATGCCGCTCGGCATATACAATAATCAACTCTCGAAATATACAAAACACTCCCAAGACCTAGAACACCGTAAGTCACAAACTTCTACGAAGTCCTAGCTGTTCTATACATCAGTGTCTATAGAAATAAGAGAAGAATCAACATAGGGGGATAGAGGGGGACTCCGAGGATCTGCAGGCGCGGGCAGATGTACCTTGAAGTTCTCCAAATATAGCAGCGACTGCAACTAAGGACAAGGCTGGTAAAAGGAACCTGGATCTGCATGCGAAAAACATGTGTAGGAAAGGGCGTGAGTACACCATAGCGGTACCTAGTAAGTGCCAAGCCTAACCTCGGCCAAGTAGTGACGAGGTCAGGTCAAGGCCCTACTGGTATATAGTAAATAAGCAGGAGAGTATAACAATATAATAAGAGGCTGGAATTTAAACAAGGAAAACATAGCAAAGTAGCAACGCAGAACACAGGGATAAACAGCAAGGAATCTCCCGAGATACCATCTTGTAGTCCCAAAATAAAAGTGTAAGGAGATCTCCCGAGGTACCGCCTCGTAGTCTCAAAATTAAATATGCAGGGAGAACTCTCGAGGAACTGCCTCGTAGTCTCAAAAGTAAATGTGCAGGGGGATCTCCCGAGGAACCGCCTCGTAGTCTCAAAAATAAATATGCAGGGGGGATCTCCCGGGATACTGTCCCGTAGTCCCAAAGTAAATATACAACTCAAACAAATGAATATAACAGGTATAGCAAGAAACTTATAATTTAGACTAAGTCCAAGTCAAGAAAGAAGCGCGATTTACTAAACATGCTGCAAAGATTTTAAATAGGCAATTAGGACACGTAGACATGCTATTCTAGCCTAACAGGATAACTACACATACTAGTATACTCAAATAAGATGAAAACAGGCTATTGCTCGGTAAGAAAATCAATTTTTTCCACAAATAGCCTGTGTATGCACTCGTTACCTCACGTACACGACGCTCACATATCATAACAACACCAAATCCTAAGGGGATTTCCCCCACACAAGGTTAGGCAAGCCACTTACCTTGAACCAAGCTCAATCAATTGGTAACAATGCCCTTTCCACGAATATCCAGCTCTGAATGGCCCAAATCTAGCCAAAATCAATTACATACCATAAATACAACTATAAGAAACTAATCTAATAAATGAAATCAAAGCTAAAGCAAGAAATTAGAAAATCGCCCCAAAAAGTCTCCCTAGGCCCACGTCTCGGAATCGGGTAAAAGTCATAAAATATAAACACCCATTCACTCATGAGTTGACTCATACCAAAATTACTCAAATCCGATACCAAAGTCTCGATCAAAATCCCAAAATTCAGCCTAAGAAAGTTTCTCAAATTTTCCCCAATTTTCCACCCCAAATCACTAATTTAATGATAAACTTAAAGACATAATAATGGGAATTAACCAAAACTAGGTAAGAATCACTTACGCCTTAAGTATCTTGCCTAACTTTATGTGGGGGAACTACCCCTTAGGAATTGGTATTGATTGTGATATTTGTGTTATGTGAAAGTTGTGTACCCAAGGTGACGAGTGGGTACACGGGTTATATGTGATGTTTGACTGGTTTAGGTTATTTAGACTCTTTCCATACCTTTAATCGAATTGTCATAACATGTTATATCACTCATTATTAATCAACTATTACGTGTTAATCTACCCTTACATGCTTTATTTGACATAATTAACACTTGTTTTACCTCTTACTTGTCGTTTTGTCATTATATGCTTAGTTGAAGTTATTGTATTCCTTATTTCCTTGTTACATCTCTAATTGTTGAACTACTAGAATTTGAAATTGTTATTTCGTGAAGTATCTTCTTGTTATGTTATTGTTGTTGAAGTTGTGAAAGCCGGTATCACGTTGAAATGAAGTTGTTAATTGTTGAGATACCTTTCTTGTTGAACAATTTATATTTATTTTGTTATTGTTGAGATTCTTGTGCACATTGTGGTTGAGCCATGGGCTATTTGTTGTGGAAACATTGATATTGTTGATACTTTTCGCAAGTTGAGGCATTTGGGCACTTGAGGTGCGAGTTGTGATTATTTTGTGACATTGATACGCATGCGGTAGTATAAGACTAAGGGTTGTTATGCATGCGTGAGATAAGGTGGGCTTGATACGCGTGTTGCTAGTAGGGGAACTACTTGAAGCCATGCGGTGTGATAAAGTGGGCTAAAACGCGTGTAGTTATTTAGGGGAAAATGATTCTCAAAACTAAATGTAAGGGTCCCACGGTGATATAAGGAAAGATTGTGATTGAAATTGAGAAATGTGAATACGAGGCGGTACCTCGGTTGTGATTCTTGTTGTTTTCTCTCATTTACCTCATTTGTATTTGTCTGTATTGTTCCGTGATGTCCTTATTATGTGTTCCTTCCTAGTTGCCTTCATTGCTTTAAATTCAGTTGTAGCTTATCTTGTTGTATTGCTTTATTTCCTCATTTTCCTCGTTTCCATTATTAGAGTATACTATACTTGTTCACTTTCTTTTTCTTATCCTAGCAAGTATCTTGCCCTGGCCTCATCTCTACTCTATCGAGGTTAGGCTTGATACTTACTGGGGTATACTCATACTACTCATCAGCACATTTTGTGCAGATCTAGGTACCTCGACCCAGACTAGGCACTAGGCAGTAGAGCATTCAGTTCGGAGACTTCATGGTATAACTGCTCGGCGTTCGCAGGCCTCGGAGTCACTCTCTATCCTTGTTTTTCTACTGCTTACTCTTTAGTTAGATGGTGATGTATTATGGATGTTTCAATATATTCGTGTAGAGCTTATGACTTAGTCTCACCAGATTTAGGGAGTTATTGTCAGTGGTATTGTTGAGTTCTTTTATGATAGCTAGTTTGTTTAAATTTGAAGTTTTATTATTATTTCTACTATTTCTCCATGCATGTTAGGCTTACATAGTCTTAGAGACTAGGTGTCATCACGACATCCTCAGGTGAGAAATTAGGGTCGTGGCAGAGTCGATCGTGAAATCAATGTGTCTGAGAGAGATTGAAAATGGGCAGACCTCTAGTTTCTTCAAGTGACTGGTTTTGGAGCTTTGTTTTTTTAATTATAACATTTTGTACTAATAACAACATGATATTGTACAAAGAGAAATAGTTTACCTATACACGGCTTGCTAACTGTAGTTAACTACTTGAGCTATAAGACTATAGTAAAAACTTTAGCTATGAATTACATTCTTTAGTCGAGGTGAGGCTCTAACCAGAGGCGGATCTAGCATTTTTGTTCTATGGGCAGGGACGGTCGCATTTGCAATCAATCGATCGCTTTTGCGGAATGGTCTAACTTCGAAAATGCAAAGTCCTTGTCGGATTTGTGACATCCCCTGAGTTCAATAGTGTAACGACCCGATCGGTCGTTTTGAGCTTTAGAGTTCCATTTAGTGGTTTGAGGTCTTGATTGGCTTCATATTGTGTATTATGACTTGCGTGTGTGATCGGTTTCGATTTTCGAGAGTTTCGGGATTTATTTGGAAGAATATTTTTTATTTTAGACGCTTAAGTTGGAAGTATTGACCGAGGTTTGAATTTTATGAAAAGGACCTGGGAACGGTATTTTGATGGCTCGGATAAGTTCGTATAAATTTTGGATTTGGGTGTATGCCCGGAATTGAATTCGGAGGTCCCTAGGTTAATTTGGCTTGTTTTGCCGAAAGTTGGCAATTTGAAGAATTAGATATTCTTAGGTTTGACTATGGTTTGACTTTATGGCTATCGGGTTCAGAATTTGTTTTTGGGACTTGAAATAGGTCCGTTTTGTTATTTGGAACTTGTCTGCAATGTTTGGCGTCATTCCGAGTTGATTTTATAGAAATCGGACGCGTGGTTCTGTTTTTAGAATTTCTTGAGTTTCAATGTAAATTTCATGCGTTTTTATGTCCGATACGTGGTTCTGGATGTTATTGTAGTGTTTTGATCGCACGATCAAGTTTGTATGATATTTTTAGACTTGTGTAGGTGTTTGTTATGGAGCTCCGAGGGATCGGGTGAGTTTTGGATGCATTTTGGAATGTTTGAAAGAGTTTCAGTGATGCTGGTTTTTGCAAAGGTGCTTCAGGTCTCACATTTGCGAGATATAGTTCGCATTTGTGATCCTTGTATTTGCGAGAATGGGATCGCATTTACGAGGTTGGTTGGGGGACTGTATAGTTCTCTTTTTCGAGCTTTTAATCGCATTTGCGATGATGCTCTGGGTTGGGGAGTTCCACATTTGTGAATATGAGGTCGCTTTTGCGAAGTGTTCATTGTTCGCATTTGTGAATATATTGTCGCATTTACTACATTAGCAAGACTATGATGGATATCGCGTTTGCAATCATTCTTCGCATTTGCGGGGTTCGCATTTTCGAACCCCCGGTCGCATTTGCGACACCTGCACTGAACATAACGGCTTTGAAGATGGAATTTTAGTTTTATTTTCATATATTAGAACCCTACACTCTATAGGAGGTTATTTGGAGATGGGAGTTTTATCTACAATTATTGGGTAAATAATTTTGATCTATTTTCAATTATATTACATAATTATACATGAGATTTAACATCAAATTCATGAGAATCTAAGAGAAATTTTGGTAATTTTTGTCTATATTTTAAAAAATAAAAAATTGGAATTTGAGAGTCGGATTTGACCCGAATGTGAAACAAAACACTTTTATGGACTCGTGGGGTTATGGGTACTCAAGATCTACCTCCGGACCCGGGTTTTGACCAGCCCGTGGTTGACTTTTGTTGACTTTAGGGGGATTGTACAAAGATCATAGCTTTACTTATTGGAATTGGTTTCTCTTGCATTATTAGATGTTATTAAGTCGATTTTGGTTAGATTTGAGCCGAGCGAAGGTGAATTGTAAAGGAGAAGCGATTTTTGAATGTTGATTTGGCCTAGTTGAGATAAGTATCTTGCCTAACTAGGGAATTACGCCGTAAGAATTGGTTTGCATGCACTAACTGAATTACGTGGATGACGTGTACATGAGATAACGAGTGTGTACACAGAAATATATGTGAAAATTGATCAATTTAGACTCTTAGGCTTCTTTCATGCATTTAACTGAAGTTGTCATATCATGATATATTTTTCATTGTTAAGTTTACTCTTACATACTATATTTGAAGTTGTTAGTACATGTTCTATCTTTTATGGTCAAGCTTACTTTTATATGCTTTAATTGAAGGTGTTACCTCTTTTATTGTCATGCTACCTCTTTTTTATTGTTGAGTTATTCTTATCGGAAAAGGGCCTAAACTACCCCTATTGTTTGCTAATTGGTTTACTAGTATCCTCCATCCATCTATCCATCCCCAAAAGCATACGACATTAATTCTATTAACAAAAATACCCCCACGTCTAACGGCAAAATTGGCGGGCCATTCATTTAATGAAATGACAATTTTTTACTGGGCCACGTGGCATTTTTAGCCAAAGCCAAATATGGGTTTTATTTTTACCAATTTACCTGATCTGACCCTATGGCATAGAGAGTAATAATATACTGGGTCTACTGTAACTTTTTTGACCCGGATAATAAATCATAAAAATATCAAACTTCACTGCATTATTACTCTCAGCTTTCCTAAAATTCTTACCCATTTCATCATCAATCTCAACAAGCAACGAAATCAAACTTTGAAACCCATCAACCACAAATCCTTTATCATAATACAAATCTAGATAAACAATTTCAATCCTATTAACAAACTCCATATCATTAACCTTTATAATCTTCAAACTAAGCCCATTACGGAATTCTCAAATCAGTCTAATTCTCATTCAACTCATTTAAATCACTCCAATAAAACACAAGCGGCACTTAATGTCTCAAAAATAATTGTTGGTGATACACTAAGGACTCGACTTGAAATTAGGGTTTCGATTTGTATTTTGGTGGACGAAATTTTGGTTGAAGAAATTTTCAATCGCAGAAGTGACAACATACTCGTCATCGTAAATCAGAGATACGATGATTTTGATGTTATTAAATAAAAGGTCCACCAATTCTCTCGTCATTAAATGAAATGCCCACCAATTCTGTCGTTAGACGTGGGAGTAGTTTTGTTAATAGAATTAACGTTGTGTGCTTTTTCGGATGGATAGATGGACAGAGGGTACTTGTAAATCATTTAGCAAACAATAGTGATAGGTTACCCCTTTTATTGTTAATTTATCCTTATTTGAAGTCGTTATCACATGCTATCATATTCATTGGTGAGTTACTCTTATTTGAAGATGTTATCTCTCTCATTGTTGAATTATTTTTATTTGAAGTTATTATTACATGTTATCTCTTTCATTGCTAAGTTTATTCTTCCATTTCATTGTGTTGTTGTAATTCTTATTTTGATCTACTTACCATACTCTCGTGTTATTGTTGTTGTTGTACTTAGTGTTGTTGAGTCGTGGGCTATGTATTGTTGTTATGAAAATGTTGTGGTATATGAGCACATGTGTTACGAGTTGTTATGTTGTGTTGTTGTCTTTTAGCACATGTGGAATTATTGAGAGGATTGTCGGGGTGTTTGCACGCGAGTTGTCTGTGCTATTATTATTATTATTATTATTATTATTGATATTTGCACATGCGGTGAGATAAGGCAAGCTATATATATATTGGTTTGCACGTGCGGAAAGACAAGGTGAGATATTATTTATGCTCGTGTGGCGAGGCAAGGCGGGCTATGTCGGGGATGATTTGTGATGGCCTAAGGGCATTGTTATTGATGATATTTGTGTGGTGGTGTGAATTTTTTGTGTTTGTCATGCTAATTACGAGTTTTCTTGTGTTGTTTTCAATGTGCTACTCAGCGTCTCTGATTTTTACCTGTTGACTTGGGTTGTGATAGTACACTTGCACATGCATACATCATAATATGTCACCTATATCAGTCCAAGAGTATGAATCTCGATGTTTATTGATCATGTACATGTATTATTGTATACATGCCTTCTGTGCGTGGATTGAACTGGCGGCACGTGAGTTGTCCGTATGGTTATGATTGATAATGTGGGCACGAGATGCCATGTGATTATGATTCGTGATTTGGGACCCGTGATTTGTAATAATGAAGTGTGGTACCTTGGAGTGATTCTTGTGTAAACCTTGTAAAGAACGCTCGATTATTTGGGTGTCATTTATTTTTCTTAATTAGTTTCATTGGTACTTTAACTGTGTTCTGATTACCTTGCAATGTTATCACCTATTTAATCCTTGTTGCTATTTGTTGCCTCTACTTTCCATTTGCTAGCGTGATATTACTATTCTTTCCATGTTTAGCCTTAAATCAATATACATTCCTCTGTTAGCTTTATATTAATACTTGCACATGTTATCTAGTAGGTGTCTTGACTATAACTCATCATTACTCCACCGAGGTTAGTCTTGATACTTACTAAATACCGCTGTGGTGTACTCATGCTACGCTTCTGCACATCTTTTATGCAGATCCAGGTACTTCGAAGCGTGTCGGTCGTTAGATAGGTGATTGTGAGTTGCTGCGGAGATTTCAAGGTATACCTGCCATCACATTTGCAAGCCTCAGAGTCACCTTCTGTTGTCTTTCATTATCATTATTTATTTCTATGCCAGAACAGTATTGTATTTACAAATTTCTAGAGAACTTAGTATAGTTTATGAATTTTGTTGGCTATGTATCGCATTTACTGGTTCATGTTTAATGGTTAAATGATTTAAATTTGCAAATAACTTGGCATGTGTTAGGCTTACCTAATCTTAAGGACTAGGTGCCATCACGACATCCTAATGTGGAGATTTGGTATTGTGACAAGCAGGCATCGCTTTTGCGATGCAATTGTCGCATTTGTGGGTTTCACAATCACGAACCCCAGGTCGCATTTGCAACATCCGCATATGAAAAAAAGGTTAGGATTTCGGGACTTAGCTTAATTTATCATATTTTTGAGCCCTAGACTCGGTGGGAGGCAATTTTGAGAAAATATTTTCATACACAATTTTTGGGTAAGTGATTTTGATTCTTTTTTTTTTTACATAACATGATTGTTTATGAGATTTAACATCTTAATCATGAGAATTGAAGAGAAATTTTGAATTTTTTTATCTACTTTTTGAAAAATAAAAATTTGAGATTTGAAAGTCGAATTGGGCTCAAATTTGAAAATACAACACATATATGGACTCATGGGGTTATGGGTAGTCGAGATATACCCCTGGACTCAGGTTTTGACCCAGGGGGCCGTGGGTTGACTTTTGGGAAATTGTGTAAAGGTCATAACTTTAATTACCGATATGGATTTCTCTTGCATTGTTTGATATTATTAAGTCATTTTTGGCTATCTTTGAGTTGTGCTGAGGTGAATTTTATAGGAAAAGCTATTTTGAGTGTTGATTTGGCCTAATTGAGGTAAATATCTTGCCTAACTTTGTGGGGGAGGGGGGAGGGGGAACTTTTCCGTAGGATTTGGTCTAATTGTACTATTTAAATTATGTGAAAGACGTGCACATGAGGTTACGAGTGCGTACACGGGCTTATATATGGTCATTGACCGGTTTAGACTCTTAGGCTATTAGTATGACTTGAATCGAAGTTGTTTTTATATGGAACACATTTCGTTGTTGATTTAATTTCCATTTCATTGTGTTGTTATTGTAATTCTTGTACATGTTATTGAATCATGGGCTATGTATTGATGTGGCATTTGTATTGTTGTTTGTAAATGTTGTAGTATATATACATATATGGTACGAGTTGAATGTTGTGTTGTGATGAGATGCGCATGCGGCGGCATAAGAGTGGTGTTACTGATGTACATGTGGCGAGATAATGGAGTATTATGCGCGTGTTACTAGTAAAGAAATTACTTCATTTGAAGAACATGCGGCGAGATAAGGGGTTTAAGTGCGTGAAACTATTTCGCGAAACCTATTTTTAAAATGTGAGGCTCACACGACATCATAAGGAAGATTTGTGATTTGCGACTTGTGAATTGTGATTATGAGGTGTGGTACCTCGGGGTGATTCTTGTTGTAAATTCTCTGTTGGATCGGCTTAATGATTTGAAATGTTATTATTTTCCTTAATTTATTTCACTTGTACTCTAACCGTGTTTTGATTATTTTGATGTTTTATCACGTGTCTACTCTTTGTTAACATTTATTGATTTTGTTTCAGTTGTTAGCTTTATACTTATAATCTGCACACGTTTTTATGTCTAGTGAGTGTCTTGACTTGTACCTCGTCACTACTCCACCGAGGTTAGTCTTGATACTTACTAGATACCGATCATTGTTGTGTACTCATACTACGCTTTTGTACATTTTTGTGCAGATCCAGGTACATCGGATCGTGTTGGACGGTGGAGAGTTGAGTTGAGGTTGAGTTGCAGAGACTTCAAGGTATACCTGTTATTCACGCTCGCAGGTCTCGGAGTCACGTTCTGTTGTCTTTAATTAATACTGTCATTTGAATTCCAGAATAATATTGTATTTAGACATTTCTAGTGTTTTTCAGTAGAGCTATGACTCCGTACTACTAGTTTTGGAGATGTATGACTATTGTTGAGTTTCAACTATGTTATGCCATTTATCAGCTTTATATTTAATAGTTAAATTGGTTATTTCTGCTAAATCTCATCATGTGTTAGGCTTACCTAGTCGTAGCGACTAGGTGCCATCACGATCCTAAAGGGTGGGATTTTGGGATCGTGACATTAAGACCTCAATCACCCAATGAAGGTACTTCTCCCAAGTAGGGGCTGTACAACTCTGCATTTGTATCCATTGTGCCAATATGTTGCAGATTCTTTAGTATAATCACACTGAACAAATAGATGCTCCCTATAATTCTGACATAAGATGCAGTTGGTAGTCACCTCCATTCCCCATTTAAGTAGTCTCTCGTTTGTCAACATCCTACCAAGTATAAGTAGCTATGTAGTGAACCTAGTTTTAGTTCTTGCAGCATTCCTATACATGAGACACTTCCATGGTACTCTTGGTTTATCCGGCAAGCTTTGATGGTAAATCTGCCTTATCAAACTCCGTCCATCTTTGAATTCCTGCAATTGATCCATTGCAATCCCGGCTTCAAAAATCTTCCTGATCATCCAGCAGGCTTGCTTTGGTAATTGATCATCCCACACGTTTTGGAGCTTTGTTGTTGGTGAATGATGTTTTGCTCGAACAATTACAGAAACTAAAGAAAATTTGTAAAAACTTCAGAATAATATGTTGAGATTTCACTTGTAAATTTTTAAACTTTAGCATATTATGCTGGAGGTTTTGTGTACCAAGATCATCCATAGTTGCACAGTGAAGAAGAAGAGAAGAAGCAAAGATGAAGTGTAGGGTTTTTAGGAATATATTTGCCCAAATATTACTTTGGCATGAAAATAACTAAATTTAAACTAATTTTAAAATTATTGTTTATTTTTAATTAGCAGTAGTAATTGTTGGACTTTAAGCTTGGTGTAGCTTAAAGAGGGTGAATGGGAAATGGAGGAAAAATAAAATATTTGAGTTTCCCTCCTTGGCAAAGGGACTTTGTCCCATATTGGAGGAAGAAAAGACTTTTGATGGGTATATACACAATTGCTCTTCTTCTAGCTCTTAAAGAGTTAAGAAGAAGGCAAGTCTCGTGCCGTCATAGTCGTCGCTCGATCGGCTCGGCTTCGGCTTCGGCTTCGGATTTAGATTTGGATTTGGATTTGATCAAAGATTGATTGATTAATATTTTTGGACAAAATTCCTTTCAATTAATTAATTAATTAATTAACAAAAATTCAATCCGGAATAACCCATGACCCGCTACCCGATCCGGTCCGGTCTATTTTTTTTCCCGGATTATTTTAAATCCGTTTGTTGTTTCCCGCAATTTTTCCATCTGTTCCAACAGATATGGCTGTTCTGAAAGGTTGCAAACCTTTTCAGAATCAATGCCAAATGGTCTATAAATATGCCTTGAATCCCAGAATTTTTACTTACTAAATTTCCTGATTATCTTCTTCTTCTTCTGCACAATATTTTCCAGTGTGTTTTACGACCATTGAGTGGTTCGCCGTTCATCAGAGTTTTTGGTACCAATACGTTGGTGAGTTAAATCGTTCTATAATGGGAGGATAATATTCCAACACCTCGGGTACTTGAGGGGAATAATTTTCTTAAGGACACAATGTGCATTCAGTGGGCTCGATTTATTCCTATACTATTTTTCAGATTTTATTTCGTTAAACTAGTGTTACTTTCTGTTTTTGTTTATATATTTAAGAAATTTTAATGGTTTAATTATTTATTACATCAATACAGGTTAATAACAATCTTAAGAAAATTATTTTATTATATTATGTATTCTGTTTGTGGAGATTAAAACCTGTGTGGTTTTGTACTCCTTCTGAATTTTACTATTCTGATTTGAAGATATAAAAACTTCATCAAAGTATTGAAATTCAGAAAATGATTTAAAGAACATAAAAACTTCATCGTTTTCTGTGAAACAGTATGTAAAAACTTTTATTTTATTTATTATACATATTGTTTATTGTTAATAACAGTATTGTTTACTGTTCTGGTTTTGCCATTAATTGAACTCTTCTGTTGTTGACAGTGAGAAATGGAAATTGATAACGGAAATTCTTCTACGACTGTTGCGGAAACGATGATAGCCTCGTCAAGCTGGACTGCTATTCCACCGGCAAAGAAACCGGGGAAATTTTCTGGAGCCAACTTCAAAGGATGGCAGCAAAGGGTGTTCTTCTGGCTTACCACAGTTGGTATGCAGAAATTCACTAGTGAAGAATCTCCAGTGCCTGCTGCGAACATGCCGGACAACGAGAAATTCATGATTGTTGAGGCGTCGAAACAGGCAGATTTTCTTTGCAAAGGCTATATCTTAAGCGCTTTAGAGGATGACTTATACAATGTGTACAATGCGATGAATACTTCGAAAGAATTATGGGACGCACTTGAGAAGAAGTACAAGACTGAAGATGCATGCTTGAAGAAGTTCGTGGTTGCCAAGTTTCTAGACTATAAAATTATAGACAACAAAACTGTTGGAACCCAAGTTCAGGAGCTTCAACTTATTTTTCACGACCTTATTGCTGAAGGTATGGTTTTGAATGAAGCATTTCAAGTGGCTGCAATGACTGAAAAATTGCCTCCTTCGTGGAGAGACTTCAAGAACTATCTTAAGTACAAGCGCAAAAAAATAAAGTTGGAAGATCTGGTGATTCGTCTCAAGATTGAGGAAGACAACAAAACAGCCGAGAAGAAGTCTCGTGGAAATTCAACTATCATGGGAGCCAATATCGTTGAGGAGACTGCTCCAAAAAGTAAGAAGAGAAAGAGGTCTTCCGCACAGACTAAGGAGCAGAACAAAAAGAAATTCAAGGGCAGCTGCTACAATTGTGGAAAAACTGGTCACAAAGCCCCTGATTGTCGTCTCATGAAAAAGGATAGGAAGAAGTGGCATGCCAACATAGTGGAGAAGAATGATGGCATTGATGATCTGTGTGCAATACTTTCGGAATGCAACCTAATTGGAAATCCGAAGGAGTGGTGGATTGACTCTGGAGCCACTCGACATGTTTGTGCTGTCAAAGAAGCATTTGCGGCTTACTCTACTGCTGGTCCCGAAGAATAGCTTTCTATGGCAAATACTGCAACAGCTAAGATTGAAGGTTATGGGAAGATATTCCTGAAGATGACTTCCGGCAAGGTGTTAACGCTCAACAATGTTCTTCATGTTCCTACTATTAGGAAGAATTTAGTTTCTACTTCTTTACTTGTTAAGAATGGATTCAAATGTGTATTTGTTTCTGATAAAGTTATTGTAAGCAAGAATGAAATGTATGTTGGAAAGGGCTACCTCACAAAGGGCCTTTTCAAACTAAATGTAATGGTTGTTGACAGTATGAATAAAATTTCAGCTTCTTCTTATTTATTGGAGTCAAATGATTTATGGCATATTCGTTTAGGACATGTCAATTACAAAACCTTACGGAAGTTAATTAATTTAGAAGTATTACCTAAATTCGAGTGTAATAAATCAAAATGTCAAATATGTGTTGAATCTAAGTTTGTAAAATATCCTTATAAGTCTATTGAAAGGAATTCAAATCCTTTAGACTTAATTCATACTGACATTTTGATATGAAGTCGACACCATCTCGAGGTGGGAAAAGTATTTTATTACTTTTATTGACGATTGCGCTCGATATTCTTATGTTTATTTGCTTAACAGTAAGGATGAAGCAATTTAAGCATTTAAGCAGTACAAGAATGAAGTGGAAAATCAATTGAATAAAAAGATCAAAATGATTAGAAGTGATAGGGGTGGAGAATATTAATCTCTGTTTGCATAAATATGTTCGGAATATGGAATTATCCATCAAACTACTACACGTTACACACCTCAATTAAATGAAATTGCGGAAAGGAAAAATCGGACATTAAAGGAAATGATGAATTCTTTATTAATAAGTTCCGGATTACCGTAGAGTTTGTGGGGGGAAGCTATCCTTACAGCTAACCGAATACTCAACAGTGTACCCCACAGCAAAACGCAATCTATTTCATATGAAAAATGGAAAGAAAGAAAACCCAACTTGAAATATTTTAAAGTGTGGGGGTGTCTAGCAAAGGTACAAGTTCCTTTACCTAAAAGGATTAAAATCGGACCAAAATCTGTAGATTGCGTTTTCATTGGATATGCTACAAACAGTAAAGCATGTCGGTTTTTGGTTCATAAATCCGATAATCCCGAAATTCATGTTAATACGGTAATGGAATCAGATAATGTTGAATTCTTTGAAAGCATCTATCCGTATAAAACTGAATGCGAGTCGTTAAGTGAAAGACCTAAATGACCTTGTCACGACCCAAAACTAATCCCCTGTCGTGATGGCGCCTATCGTGGAACTAGGCAAGCCGACTCATTTCCAAAACAAAATGATATTTTCATTTCAAAGATAATTTCAAGGTTATCTAACATAAAAACCTCCATTTAAAGAGTTCAAATCAAAGAAAAACAGAAGTGCGGAAAATAAAAGCCTGACATCGGGGTGTCACTAGTCATGAGCATCTACTATAATCTGTCTAACAATATCAAGGCTAACTCAGCCTAGAAAAATAGCTAAATACTACTAGAGGAAGATAAGAGGGAGAAGAGCAGGGGCTGCGATCGCCAAACAGCTACCTTGCTATCTCCAAGAAAATCTGCAACCAGAACACTCAATAACCGCTACCGTGTCCAGCCACACCTGGATCTGCACACAAGGTGCAGGGAGTAACGTGAGTACGCCAACTCAGTAAGTAACAACAATAAATAAAGACTGAGCAGTAGTGACGAGCAATAAAGCATATAACGTTCATATCAGGAAATCTCAGTAAAATACCACATGCTCTTAAAAATCAGGATTTAAATCAAACATCTCGTTTAAACCCAGTTCCAATAAAAATTATTTTACAGACATTTTTATTTTCCAATAGCTTTTCAAACAAAGGCTCAATGCAAAGGTGAGCAAAAATAATGAAATCATAAACAGCCACTCGGGCAGACCTCACAGTCACTCGTGCCACTCGGGCATACCTCACAATCACTTTTGCCACTCGGGCATACCTCACAATCACTCTTGCCACTCGGGCATACCTCACAATCACTCTTGCCTCCCAGTCACTCAGCACTCGGCACTCGGCACTCGCACTCAGTAGGTACCTGCGCTCACTGGGGGTGTGTACAGACTCCGGAGGGGCTCCTTCAGCCCAAGCGCTATAATCTGCACGGACAACTCATGTGCGATAATAATAAAGTATGCTGCAGGCGGGCAGCCCCGATCCACACTCATCCTCGCCAATCAGGCCCTCGGCCTCACTCAGTCACAACTATGCTGCAGGCGGGCATCCCCGATCCACACTCATCCTCACAAATCAAGCCACTCGGGCATTTCAGTAAAACAGGGCATTCGGCCCAAAGCATTTATATGCATCAAAATAGAGTCATAAAACTGAGTTATGCAGTAAACAAGTATAAACATGACTGAGTATAGATTTTTCAATTGAAAACAGTGAGAGGATGATACGAAACAGCCCCTAAGGGTCCAAACAGCATTGGCACAAGGCCCAAACATGGCATTCAGCCCAATTTACATAAAATCTTTCTAAATCATATAAGTATCAATAGTTTCAACAAAGTATGCAACTTTACAGTTGCTACGGGGCGGACCAAGTCACAAATCCCCAACAGTGTACGCCTACATGCCCGTCACCTAGCATGTGCGTCACCTCAAAATAATAGAATGATACGAAATCTGGGGTTTCATATCCTCAGGACTAGATTTACAATTGTTACTTACCTCAAACCGGTCAAATCTCTACCCCGCAATGCTCTTGCCTCTGGACTCGGCCTCCAAATGATCCAAATCTATTCACAATCAGTATAATACCATCAATATATGCTACTGGAATGAATTCCACAAGAAAAGCTTCAAAATTAGACCAAAACCCGAAATTGGCTCAAAATTTGCCTGTGGGGCCCACATCTCGGAACTCGACAAAAGTTACAAAATCCGAAAGCCCATTCAACCATGAGTCTACCCATACCAATTTTACCAAAATCCGACCTCAACTCGGCCCTCAAATCTACAAATCTAATTTCCAAATTTCTAAGTTTCAATCTCTGATTTACGCCTCAAAATCATGTAATCTAGTCGGATTACTCGATGATAATTTAACATCATGGAGTAGAAATGATCACAAGGGACTTACCTCAAGTTTTCCTTGAAAATATATCAAAAATCGCCTCTCCCCAAGCTCCAATTCGTCAAAAATGGCAAATGGGACGAAGTCCCTATTTTTATAATTCTGCCCAGACATCCTCGGTTCTGCCTCGATCTTGGCCCTCGATCTTGGCCTTCGATCGAGGTCCTTGATCCTGGTCCTCGGTCCTACCCATCGATCCTGGTTCTCGATCTGGAGCTCGATCGTGCCTTCGATCGTGGCCCTCGACTCTGTGCTCGATCTGGGCTTCGATCGTGGCCCTCGACCCTGAGCTCGATCGTGCCTTCGATTGTGGCCCTTGACTCTGTGCTCGATCATGGCTTCGATTGTAGCCCTCGACCTTGAGCTCGATCTGGGCTTCGATCGTGGCCCTCGACCCTGAGCTCGATCGTGCCTTCGATCGTGGCCCTCGACTCTGTGCTCGATCATGGCTTCGATCGTGGCCCTCGACCTTGAGCTCGATCTGGGCTTCGATCGTGGCCCTCGACCCTGAGCTCGATCTGGGCTCGATTTCTGGGCAGAAGCAATTTTCCAACAGAAGGAAATTGCAGCAGTTGTTCTAGTTCAATTTTTGATCCGTTAACCATCCGAAACTCACCCGAGGCCCTCGGGACCTTAACCAAATATACCAACAAGTCCTAAAACATCATACGAACTTAGTCGAATGCTCAAATCACCTCAAACAATGCTAAAACCATGAATTACACCCCAATTCAAGCCTAATGAACTTTGAAATTTCTAATTTCTGCAAACAACTCCGGAACCTATCAAATCACGTCCGATTGACCTCAATTTTTTCACACAAGTCCTAAATGACATAACAAAGGTATTCCAATTTTTAGAATCAGATTCCGACCCCGATATCAAAAAGTCAACCCCCCAGTCAAACTTCTCAAAAATAAAACTTTCGGCATTTCAAGCCTAATTCCTCTACGGACTTCAAAATAATATTCTGGACACGCTCCTAAG
The DNA here is from genome assembly GCF_000390325.3 of Nicotiana tomentosiformis. NCBI lineage: Eukaryota > Viridiplantae > Streptophyta > Magnoliopsida > Solanales > Solanaceae > Nicotiana > Nicotiana tomentosiformis. The sequence goes on along the minus strand of NC_090814.1, from coordinate 16,506,670 downwards.
TCCAAAATCACCATACGGAGCTATTGGAATCATAAAAATTCAAATCCGAGGTTGTTTATATATAGGTCCATATCCGGTCCACTTTTCTAACTTAAAATTTCAATTATGAGACTAAGTGTCTCATTTCATCCCGAGTTCCTTCCGGACTCGAACCAACTAACCCGATATAACATAATATAGCTGAATAACACAAAAAGAAGTAGGAATGGAGAAAATAGGGTTATAACTCTCTAAACAACCGGCCGGGTCGTTATAGACCTCGGGAAGAACCAATGGAAAATACTCCAAGTATAGAATATCCAAGGCGTAGCAAATGTCAAAGAACATCTACTTCCTTTTGACCAGATTTTGTGACATTCTTGCTTGAAAATGAGCCTCAAACTTTTAAAGCAGCTATGTCATCTTCTGATTCAGCATTTTGGAAAGAGGCAGTCAATAGTGAGATTCAATCAATTTTGGATAACTATACATGGGAATTGGTTGGTCTTCCTCCGGGAAATAAGCCTTTCGGTTCGAAATGGATCTTTAAACGGAAAATGAAAGGCGATGGCAATATTGACAAATATAAGTCAAGACTTGTTGTCAAAGGTTATAGACAAAAGGAAGGCCTTGATTACTTTGACACTTACTCGCTAGTAACGAGGATAACATCTATTATGGTGTTAGTGGCACTAGCGGCCGTGTATGGTCTTGAAATCCATCAAATGGATGTTAAAACATCTTTCTTAAATTGAGAATTGGAGGAAGAGATTTACATGGAACAACCTGAGGGTTTTGTGGTTCCTGGTAAAGAAAAGAAAGTGTGCAAATTTGTTAAGTCACTTTATGGACTTAACCAAGCACCCAAACAATGTCATGCCAAATTTGACCAAACAATGTTGGCAAGTGGATTTAAAATCAACGAGTGACAAATGTGTTTACATTAAAAATACTCCAGGACATAAAGTCATTGTTTGTTTATATGTTGATGACACGTTGATAATGAGTAAAAACATGGAAGATATAAATGCTACCAAGCACATGTTGGCTAGCAAATTCGATATGAAATACTTAGGAGTTGCTGATGTGATCTTAGGAATCAGAATTCACAAGACTCCACAAGGTCTAGCATTATCACAGTCTCACTACATTGAAAAGGTACTTGACAAGTTCAAGTATTTGGATTTCAAAATTGCCAAGACTCCAATTGACGTGAGTTATGCACTTCAAAAGAATGAAGGTGAAAGTGACTCACAACTGGATTATGCAAGAGTATTGGGAAGTTTGATATATATCATGAATTGTACGCTACCAGATATAGCATGTGCTATTAGTAAACTGAGTTTGATTACAAGTAATCCCAATCACATACATTGGATGGCAATGAAACGAGTTTTGGGGTATCTCAAACATACCCAAAATTACGCTTTGCATTATAACAAATATCCCTCCATGATCGAGGGATATAGTGATGCAAATTGGATCACTGGATCATCTGAAGTTAAATCCACGAGTGGATATGTTTTCACAATTGGGGGTGGAGCAGTGTCTTGGAAATCATCCAAACAAACGTGCATCGCCCGTTCTACAATGGAATCTGAATTCATAACTTTAGCTAAGATCGGTGAAGAAGCTGAATGGCTCCGGAATTTCTTGGAAGATATTCCATTTTGGCTCAAACCTTTGGCACCTATTTGTATACATTGTGATAGTCAAGTGGCAATAGGCAGGGCAGGGAGCATAATGTATAACGGAAAATCTCGTCATATACGACAGAGACACAATACCGTTAGACAACTACTCTCTAGTGGTGTTATCACAATTGACTATGTAAAGTCAAGAGATAACGTATCGGATCCACTTACAAAAGTCCTATCTAGAGAGGCAGTTGAAAGATCATCAAAGGAAATGGGGTTAAGGTCTAGGACAAGTCATCAGGGCGGTAACTCTACCTAGCAGACTGGAGATCCCACGAGCTAGGTTCAAAGAGATCAAACAAAGTTATGAATGATGGTTCAATATTGTCAAATAACTCAACCTATTTTCGTGATGAAGACAATGTTCAGAAATCGAGGTAAACCATTAAGGCTTTTTGATGAGTCAACAAAGCTTAAAGATTTTTAATGATTTGCTAAGTCTGGCAGGATATGACCAGATAGTGTGTCTATAGGATTACACGTTTAGAAATCACCTATGTGAGTGTGAAGTGTAAGCCGCTTCAAGGGGAATGAAAGTAAAGGCCCATTCTCTAAGCACTCATGAAACCAGGCGGTGTTCATGGCTGAAACGAACAAAATCGTGAGAACCATAGATGATTAAGGATTCATTGTGTGACTTATGCTGTCTAGGTATACAACAAAGCTCGATGGTTCAAAGATATCAAATCTACCGATTGACCGAGTATATCCGATATAATTTCACTACGGAAAGTTCAAAGGGAAACCTATTTATCCAGATGCAATTAATTCTTGCATGTAAAACACACATGCGTCCGTGCATTCCTTTATTTTATAGACATTCCCCATTCATGTGGGGGATTGTTGGGCTTTAAGCTTGGTATAGCTTAATTTTAAGCTTGGTGTAGCTTAAAGAGGGTGAATGGAAAATGGAGGGAAAATGAAATATTTGAGTTTCCCTCCTTGGCAAATGGACATTGTCCCATATTGGAGGAAGAAAAGACTTTTGATGGGTATATATACAATTGTTCTTCTTCTAGCTTTTAAAGAGTTAAGAAGAATGCAAGTCTCGCATTGTCACCGTCGTCGCTCGCTCGGCTCGGCTTCGGCTTTAGATTCGAATTTGGTCAAAGATTGATTGATTAATCTTTTTGGACAAAATTCCTTTTAATTATTTAATTAATTAATTAAATTATTCGGATTCGGATTTGAATTTGGTCAAAGATCGATCGATTGATTAATCTTTTTGGACAAAATTCCTTTTAATTATTTAATTAATTAATTAAATTAATTAACAAAAATTCAATCCGGAATAACCCATGACCCGCGACCCGGTCCTGTTCGGTCCATTTCTTTCTCGGATTATTTTAAATCCGTTTGTTGTTTCCCACAATTTTCCCATCTGTTCCACCAGGTATGGCTGTTCTGAAAGGTTGCAAACCTTTTCAGAATCAGTGCGTAATGGTCTATAAATATGCCTTGAATCCCAGAATTTTTACTTACTAATTTTCCTGATTATCTTCTTCTTCTTCTGCACAACAGTCTCCAGTGTGTTTTACGACCATTGAGTGGTTCGCCGTTCACCAGAGTTTTTAGTACCAATACGCTGGTGAGTTAAATCATTCTATCCTGGGAGGATAATATTCAAACGCCTCGGGTACTTGAGGGGAATAATTTCCTTAAGGACACACTGTGCATTCAGTGGGCTCGATTTATTCCTATACTGTTTTTCAGAATTTATGTCGTTAAACTAGTGTTACTAACTTTATATTTTTGTTTATATATTTCAGAAAGTTTAATGGTTTAATTTTTTATTACAGCAATACAGGTTAATAACAGTAAATTGTCTATTCATGAATTTCTTCCAAAATACTATACTCCCTGTTCTGTTTCATGTCACTAAATTGTCCGTTCTAAAAAATAATCTTTATTTACTCAGGAAAGAAATAATTTTAACTTGAAGGATGTTTATAGCCATGAGTTCTACAGGTTTTCTTTTATTTTTCTAATTTTCGTGCTTAATCAAATACTACCGCACATAAAATAAAATAAAAGAAGAATCGGTAAAGACACCATTATAATGAAGTGTTATTGTCCTTGTGAACTCATTGCCATTGTTACCAATTAACCATTAGGGTTGTTACATTGAATTGATCTGGGAAAAAAATTTAGTGTAATCTCTCATACAATATTACAGTGTTCGACTAGAAAGATTAATAGATAAATGAAATCACATACTTCTTCCGTTTCGGTTTATGTGAACTTTTGCGGAGTTTAAGGGTTAAGCTGACTTGCGGCAACATTATTGGTGGAGGAGAATGAAGAAGGATATAGTTGCGTATGTAGCTCGGTGTCTGCATTGTCAGCAAGTTAGGTACGAGTATCAGAGACCTGGTGGTTTGCTTCAGAAGTTAGAAATTCCTGAGTGGAAGTGGGAGCGTATCACTATGAATTTTGTTGTTGGGCTCCCATGGACTCAGAGAAAATTTGACGCAGTTTGGGTCATTGTGGACAGGTTGACCAAGTCAGCACATTTCATTCCGATGGCAGTTACCTATTCTTCAGAGCGGTTAGCTGAAATTTATATTCGTGAGATTGTCCGCCTTCACAGTGCACGCGTGTCTATTATTTCAGATCGAGGTATGCAGTTTACCTCACACTTCTGGAGGGCTGTACATCGTGAGTTAGGCACGCGGGTTAAGTTGAGTACAATATTTCATCCACAGACAGATGGACAGTCAGAGCGCACTATTCAGATATTAGAAGATATGCTACGCGTTTGTGTTATAGACTTTGGAGGTTCATGGGATCAATTCTTGTCACTTGCGGAGTTTGCTTATAATAATAGCTACCAGTCGAGCATTCAGATGTCTACATATGAGACATTATACGGAAGGCGATGTCGTTCACCAGTTGGATGGTTTGAACCGGGAGAGGCTCGATTGTTGGGTATCGATTTGGTATAGGATGCTTTGGATAAGTTCAAAGTTATTCAGGATCGACTTCGCACAACTCAGTCTAGGAAAAAGAGTTATGTCGACCGTAAGGTTTGTGATATTGCATTCATGGTTGGAGAAAGAATATTGCTCCGGGTTTTACCTATGAAAGGTGTAATGAGGTTCGGAAAGAAGGGTAAGTTGAACCCTAGGTATATTGGACCCTTTGAAATTCTTGAAAGTGTGGGTGAAGTAGCCTACAGGCTTGCATTACAACCTAGTTTATTAGCGGTTCATCCGGTGTTCCATGTGTCTATGATTCAGAAATATCATGGTAATTCGTCCCATGTGTTAGATTTCAGCTCAGTCCAATTGGACAAAGATTTGACTTATGAAGAGGAGCCAGTAGCTATTCTAGCCCGGCAGGTCCGACAGTTGAGGTCTAAGAGTTACCCTTCAGTTCGGGTGCAATGGAGAGGTCAGCCGGTAGAAGCATCTACCTGGGAGACCGAGTCGGACATGCGGAGTAAATATCCACACCTTTTCACCAGCTCAAGTACTTTTTCCAACTCCGTTCGAGGACGAACGTTTATTTTAGAGGTGGAGAATGTGAATACCCAAAAGGTCATATTTAAATTTAATAATTAATTCTGTATTCTAAGACCTCGAAAAGCACTATTCTTCCTTCCTCGACTTGCGTGTGTAGACTCGGATCAGTATTTTGACAGTTCTAGTAGGTCTGTATCGTGATTTGGGACTTGGGCGTATGCCCGGAATTTAATTTGGAGGTCCCTAGCTCAAGTTATGGCCATTTAACGGAAACTAGAAATTTAAAGGCTAAAGATTTTCAAAGTTTGACTACGAATTGACTTTTATTGATATCGGAGTTAGATTCGAGTTTTGAAAATTTTCATAGGTCCGTTATATCATTTATGAAGTGTCTGTCGAATTTGGTGAGAAACGGAGTTGATTTGACGTGATTCAGATGTTCGGTTGTGAAAATAGAAGTTTTAAAGTTTTCTTAAAAATTTCATTTTGATTTGGTATCTGATTCGTAATTCTAGGTGTTAAATTGATGTTTTGATTGCGCGAGCAAGTTCGTATGAGGTTTTAGGACTTGTGTGCATGTTTGGTTTGGAGCCCCGAGGGCTGGAGTGAGTTTCGGATAGCCTACAGACCATTTGAACTTTGAAAAAAATTTGGTTTTTAGCTTCTGCTATCATCTGGTGCATTGTGCTTCACGATTGCGAAGCCATTCCTGCGATCGCGCAGAGGAAAGTTGGACTGACACATTTTGTGCTTCGCGTTCGCGACCGAGGGCACGCATTCGCGAAGGGTCGAAGTGCAAAGCTTCGCGTTCGCGAACGAAGCCTCGCGTTCGCGAAGAGGGAATGAGGCAGAAGCTGAAGCACCAAAATTGTACTACGCGATCGCATAAGTCAGTACGCGACCGCGTAAGGTTGAGAAAATGTGCCCTGCGATCGCATGGCCATTTACATGATCGCGTAGAGTTAAAATTACGGGCAACCAAAACATGATTCGCAATCGCAAAGAATTATCTGCGATTGGGAAGAGTAAAATAGATCTGGGCAAAAGTTGTTCTACGCGATCGCAAATGAAATTCCGTGATCGCGATGAGTAAAAATCTGGGCAAACAGAACTTAAGTTCTGGAAATGGGATTTCGACCCATTTTCCACCATTTTCGATTTTGAGCTCGGGTAAAACGATTTTTGAGCGATTTTCACGGGAAAACATGGGGTAAGTGTTCCTTATCCTATATTGATTATATTTCATGATTCCATACTCATTTACATCATGAATCCGTGAAGATCCAAGGCGTAGCAAATGAAGATTTGAAAGCCAATCCGATGTGGGAATTCGATAAATTTTGTATGTTTGAACTCGTATCGGAACGGGTGTTCGTATTTCGTGAGTTTTCCCGGGATTCGAGACGTCGGTCCCACTGTTGATTTTTAAAATGAATTTTGAATTTTTATCCAAAAAATTTGTAAATTCATATGGAATTAATTCCTACGATTTGTATTGAGTATATTGAATTGTTTATGACTAGATTTGAGGATTTCAGACACGAATTCGCGAGACAAACGTTTATTGGATTCTTAAAATTTGGTTGCAAAGAAAGGTATGTACCGTGATTAACCTTGACTTGAGGGAGTAGGACTTAATTGTCTATTTGCTGCATGATTTAATATGCGGGTACAACGTATATGTGAGGTGACGAGTACTTATGCGTTGTGGTTGAGTCAAAGCATGCTAGTGGAATTTGTTTATTGTGAATAATTGTCGATTTAACTAAGATATTTCTGCTTAAGTTTATTATTGATTATTAGATCATTATTCGTGAAATTATTATTCATTTAATTATTGTTGAATATTTGGAAGGTGAATTCAGTATTTTGGTATTGAATTGATTGATAAGTGTATATCCCCGCACTTAAATACTCTTCCGAAGTTATATTATTATTTTCATGATAAGGAAGAGTGTAAAAGCACGAAGGATGTTGTCGTGCCATTTGTGAGTATAAAAGCACGAAGGGTGTTGTCGTGCCATTTGTGAGTGTAAAAGCACGAAGGGTGATGCCATATCAAATGAGAGTAAAAGCACGAAGGGTGATGCCGTGCCATTTTCATATTATCATTTTCTCATTTTATTGTTGATAAATTAATTGGCTGCTAAGTAACACTTCTCCTGCTGAAATTATTATACCCTTCCCCTTCGTATGTTTCCTCCCAATTTATAAATTGTTATTGGTTGTATTATTGTTACTTTGTATTTGTATATACTTGTACATGTGGTTTATATACGTGTCTTGTCATATCCTCGTCACTACTTTGTCGAGGTTAGGCTCGGCACTTACCAGTACATGGGGTCGGTTGTACTGATACTGCACTCTGCACTTCTTGTGCAGATTTTGAAGTTGGTCCCAGCGACGTACTGTAGATTTGCCCGGATACAACTACCAGTGGAGACTTGAGGTATAACTGCACAGCGTTCGTAGTTCTGAAGTCCCCTTCTATATTATCTCAGTTGTGTATTATATTTCAAACCGCTTGAATTTTATTCAGACCTTTATTTGTATTATTCTAGAAGCTCGTGCACTTGTGACTCCAGTTTTGGGATGGTATTTAGACACCGCTATTATTATGGATTATTCACTACATTTCAGACCTTACTTCGGCATTTGTTTCTTTGTTATTAATTAGTTTAGAATTGTTTTAAAATGGCTAATATTATTCTAACGTTGGCTTGCCTAGCAAGTGAAATGTTAGGCGCCATCACGGTCCCGAAGGTGGGAATTTTGGGTCGTGACACAGGTACGCTTGGCATAAGTAGGCCCTTCTATATGGTGAATAGTGTCTTGTCTACGCCTGTTGTGCACGGAGACTGGGAAAACCCTAACCTTGGCACACATGATGAATCTCTACTCCCCCAAAATCTTCTGTGGGGGAATAATAAAATTCAGCAAACGTGGCCATCACGCCCTTCTCACCAGCGTGGATGATGACAGTGACCATGGATGAATGAAGCAGTTTTTTATCATTTCTACTAGGGATATATTCCCGGCCACAACTCAATCCTTTCCTGATTCATGGAATCGTTCACGTAAGTTTGTGATTTATTCATCTCTTTCTTTCGTAAAAAGACCGTTTACTTTCATTATTGACCTCTTTGTTTCCGTTGTTTTAGCTACTTGGTGGACACCACCAAGGGTTCAAGGCCTGGACCAATGGGTTCAGAAGATTTTGGATATTACAATTCCAGAAAACCGTCGGTGGAAGGAGATGGCCCCTAAATGTCATGACCCAAAATCCACTATAGGTCGTGATGGCACCTAACGCCGCCGTCAGGCAAGCCAACATTAATTTATCAATATATTTACTCTTTTTATTACTTTCGAGATCATAATATCCATTACTTAAATACTATAAAATGGAATTTTCAGGGTAAAACGTGATAACTACGTGAACTACAATAACGAACAACCAGTAGGAACCCCCTAAACCCAGTCTCACAAGTGCATGAGCATTTTCTAAGGAGTACAATAATAATACAATATTTGTCCCAAATGTAGTAAGACAAAATAAAATAAACAGTACAATGGAGATTCGGTGGACTGCGATGCGTAGCCGGGGATACAACTCACATAAAGTCTCCTCAACAGGTGCGCCTACGCGCCACAGTGATCATCAAATGAACCTGTCAGATCCTGCACATTTAGTGCAGAAGTGCAGCATGAGTAAGTAAATCAACGCGTACCTAGTAAGTATCTAGACTAACCCTGAAGAAGTAGTGACGAGGGGTCGACATCGACACTTACTAAAGGTCCAATAAAATAATGTAATAAAACTTGAGCAGATATAAAGCATACGACAATGATGGAGTAAATCTGTAAGTTACATAATCTTTCAATTACTTCTTTTAAAGCAAGAATTTCTAAATCTTGTATTCTACCTTAACAGCTCAGAAAATGCCAAGTGTCATTATCAAATAAATAAGGAATACCATATAAATGCTGGGCATCAGTGACGAGATTAGCTCGTGAATATTCGGACTACTAGCGATATAACGCACGATTCTGTCGAGGTCATTCGGCCCGATCCAGAATAATGTGTACACTGCCGAGGGTCGAGCAGCATGAACCATAGATGCATCTATATACTGCCTAGGCATTCGGCCCGCTCCACAAGAAAATGAAGATAGTTACCGAATTACGAGACACGTGTTTACAATACTATACATGAGTACAGAATGGATATAATCCTTTCCGTTTATCAAGTAACTCGCCCACAACTCAAAGTGTTAAGGCTTGGCCTAGTATACATATATTTATTTCTAAATCAATTTCATTTATAACTTCAATTAAGTAAGCTAACAGGACGAGTTCAAATAATTCAATTATACATGATAAAGCCCTAAGTCTACCCGGACATAAACATGCTTTAGCTACGTACAGACTCTCGTCACCTCGTGCGTACGTAGCTGTCATGACCCGAAATTTCCCACCGTCGAGACCGTGATGGCGCCTAACATTTCACTTGCTAGGCAAGCCAATGTTAGAGAATCATTAAACCAATTCCTTATTCCCATTCAGTAATTAACAATAATTAACTAAGATGAAATATAATAAGTGCGGAATATCATAAAACTGTATTAATTACTACCACCCGGATCTGCAGTCACAATTCACGAGTATTCTAGAATTTGCTACAAGTAATAGTCTGAAAGAAATACAACTGTTTGCATGAAAGAAAACAGTAGGACATAAAAGATAGACGGGGACTTCAAGGTCTGTGAACGCCGACAGATCTACCTTGAGTCTCTGGACAGCGGACCAATAGTAAAATCTCGATCAACCTGAGCCGGTATCAAAATCTGCACAGAAAGTGCAGAGTGCAGTATCAGTACAACCGACCCCATGTACTGGTAAGTGTCGAGCCTACCTCGACAAAGTAGTGACGAGGCTAGGACAAGATACCCACATATAACCTGAACAGCATAATCATGCTAGTGGCAACAACAGTAAATAAAGAAATAATGTAGAAATAATGGGAAGGGGACATACAGTGGGGGGGAATACAATATAAAGAGTGAGAATAATGAAAAAATAGAATTAAACTGAAAATCCTTAAACAAATTGAGCAAATAAAACAACAAAGGAAAACTACACGGCATTATCTATCGTACTTTTACTCTCAACCTCACCAAATAAATAAATAGAACGACACGGCATCACCCTTCGTGCTTTTACTCTCAACTTTTACAAGTACGACCCTGCATCCTCAAAACTCCGTCATCTCCAACAGTAACCTGCTTGGCACCACCGTGTTGCACTGTGTCTCTAAGGACAAGTAAATGAGGATCGTCATCCTGCCGATCTCTGATGCGCTCAAACAAAGAAGACCGAGCAACTGTACAAGCTAGAACATGACTAGGCTTGTAAACATCCAACCTCACGAATTGGTTGGCCCATAATAAATCTCCATCTTTCCTTATATCACCACAATCAAATCCTAGAGACCATTCTCCTGAACCAACTGCCTTTGCATTTTCTCATCTCTAAACCCTATCTGCCTACTCCCAAATCCCCTCAAAACCAGGCTAAATCATGAAATTATTTCATGATTTGCTTCCATTATTTGCACTATCTCGTTATCATTCATACACTCGTGGTATTACTTAGTACTTTCCCGATTTTGGCAAGTATTACCTCTCCGAATCAATTGCGATCATCCTCAATCTACAAGATTCAGACGGAAATCCATCGGTATATGCTCTCAACAGGGTCGTATGGGTCCGATTCACCGAGATTCTTGGCTAATTTTGACCATTTGTCAAACTAGGGTATGTCCGATTTTTTACCTATTTTGATTCGGAATAGCCTATGTATGTGACTTTTCTTTGTTCCTGCTTAAACTTGATTGATTTTCTTTCCTTATTTGTGTTTGATTAATTATTTTCCTTGTTTGCTTGTTCGATTTCTACCACTATATAACGCCTCTCCAATTTTCCTTTTAGGGAGACTGGAATCACCTTAAGAACTATTCTCTCACTCCCACTTATTCTATATTATTCTGAAATTCAGCTCTTGGCTTGCTGAAAGCCAAGGCCACTGGATTCTGTTCACCTTCCTCCAGTGCAAGCAGTGCTCGAGGTCCATTTCGAGGCTCATGTGAACTCTGAAGCCCTGGGGAGTTGGGGTTCTACGGGTCTTCAATAATCACAGCTATTCTTAAGATTTTTGAGTTCTTTATCCTTTGTTTAGTTTGTTTGCAACTGGTTAGTGCCCTATACTCTCATAATTTTATTACTTTCTGATTGTGCGCATTTCTCTTGGTGTTTTATATCATGCTATTTCAAACCTGCTCTAATTCTGACTTTTACTAAGTGATACATGATGTTACTGGGCTTACGACTAAACCTGATTAATGTTCATCGAATGTTGTTTGGATTTCTTGGAAGCTATGTTTGTCTAGAAGTGCTTTTCTTCTTGTCGAATCCCTTGCCCATCACCTGTTGTCCTGTTGCAACTATGGGATGACATTACATGAATACTTAGCCTAGCATGCTTATCCTTGACTTTATTAGCCTCAATGTTTGACTATTGTAGATAACCAAGTTGTTTGAATGTTTATCTCCACATTTAAGCTTAATTGACTATTCAAGACTATTGTTGTTTTGATTGGGTCTTTTCTGGGAAATCAATGCCTAGAACCTATGCCAAATCTTCTATGTATACATGCTATTCCCTGAAACCAACTTGTGATCAGATGAACTCTATGTGCTAATGTTGTTGCAATGCCAAAGCAGACTCATTCTTTGTTTTGATGCTTTATGCTCACCTATTGTTTGAGACTCCTAGGATGAATTTTAATCCTTGTCTCGTTTACTCTTCTTTATACGATGCCTACTTACTTGACCTGCCTAAAAATCAGCCTCCTCTCATCTGAATGCTCACTTATTGTTGTTTTGATTGGGTCTTTTCTGGGAAATCAATACATGCCTAGAACCTATGCCAAATCTTCTATGTATACATGCTATTCCCTTAAACCAACTTGTGATCATATTAGCTCTATGTGCTAATGTTTTTGCAATTCCAAAGCAGACCCATTCTTTGCTTTGATGCTTTATGCTCACCTATTATTTGAGACTCCTAGGATAAATTTCCATCCCTGTCTCGTTTACTATTCTTTATACGATGCCTGATTACTTGACCTTCCTGAAAAAATCAGCCTCCTCTCATCTGAATGCTCACTTATTGATAAACTGAATTTGTTTGCCTGTCTCATATGATAAGCTCTGTAAATTAGCTACTCTCATTAGATTCTTGTGTTGAAGTTTCCATGTTAAGTGTACATTTCATTAATCTCGCCCATGACACTGTTAGAATTCCATGCTCAAACCCCTGCTTAAGGCTCCTTAGGATGGTTTTGACCAAGCTTTATTCTGGATCTTTATTTGAAATAGCCATGTTGCTCTTAAACTCTGTTTCTAAAGTTAGAACCACAAACCTTACCGCATATGTATTTATATGACTCTATCTATAAGTCTTGGCTAGAGTTGTTTGTTGTTCACAACTTAAGGACTGAGTGTTTTAATTTTCAGAGCTGTTCAATTAACTATGTGTGTAGTGTCATCTGTATAGCCAAGCTTAGCATACTTTGGGTAAGAAATTATTCGTCTGGGCCTGCTTTGGTATTGGAAGTCTGAAGAACATTGTTTGCACTTGGAGTCTGGGCGTGCAGTCCACATGGAATTCTAAACCTATCTTGAAGGCCCAATTGTTATTGGGTTATTGCGTATTCATATTTGTCCTGTAATTATTCATTAGGGCATGTAATAATTTGTAACAAACGATGGGGAGATTAGTAAAAGGGACTCGGGTACTATAATATTTGCATAAATGGGTAGAAAACATGCCTATAGGATCTTTGTGTTCTATTTGCCATTACATCTAGCATGCCCTATATTTGCACACTAATAGGAACCATGTCTATAGGAATCGCACACACTGCACCTAACCTTTCTAATACTCGAACACAATATCAAGCATGTTAGTAATCGCTATACTTGATTTCATGTCTACCACTGTGCACTCTTAGACATCATGCCTATAGGAATCAACCGCCTTGATTAATTACTAGACAGTATGCCTATAGGATTTGATAGTACATGTCTTTATTACTTTGCTCATCTAAATATCATGACCATAGGATTTTACTTTATTAATAAACTACTTTCTATTATTCTCATTACACTGCCCCGCCTAGATGATATGTCTATAGGGATAAAGTGCTATAAAAACCAGGTTCAATTGTCAAATCATTATAAATCTTGTCTATAGGATATTATCACTCGTCTAGAAAGAATGTCTATAATCAACGTCACTAATTCTAAGCTTTCAAACAGTTTTACTATCTCATTGTGTGAACAGTAAAGAGATCATGCCAATAGGAGTTTTTAAATGCCTGTAATCTGCGAATTCATTTGTCATAAACAACAATGATGTTTGCATAATACTAGAATTCAGAATCACCTAGACGCCAGTTCTATAGGACTCTAAGTCTCGATTCTGCAACTATGTACTGCCTAAACTGTCTGCGTGCATTTGTTGTTTATGTGCGGAGGCTAACTTGGGCCTTTAATTGTCTTTATGTGAAGTCTTATATTTTTTGAATGTCGCTTAGTTTTATCATTTTGAGCAACCTAGGTAAAGTCTAGAACCATCCAAACAATAGGTCTAAATCCTCCTGGACCATAGGTATGGGACGGGTAGTGCACGCATAGGATACGATTTAGAATTAAATTAGAGCACCTTTAAGTAACAACTTCAACATAGTAATTGGGTAGCAGGAGATGATAGTTCGTGCCCGCTGAATAATATGAGCAATCCCTACCTTAAGGGAGTTGCGAAGTATTATTTATGTTGCACGGGGTGATCCTTTAGGCTAAAAAACATAGGACCTCCCCCCCCCCCCCCACCTTTCTTTATATGCTGGCTATTTACATTTAGTCATTTAATATAGACTAATGTAGTTATATCCTTGTAATCAATAAGATTCGTACCGATTCTCATGTGTTATAGTAAGACTCTTTGACTTCTATATTTCTCTTTGTCTATTTCATCACCTAGCCTAATCATATTATCCACATGGTTTAAAGTTCGACCGGGACCCACAGTTGTGGACTTCGAAGAATGCCTAACACCTTCTCTTTGAAGTAACTTGAGCCCTTACCCGATCTTTGGTTACACGGACTAGTCAAACAGAGTTATTCGCAAAAAGGTGCCCTAACGCACCTTAAACAATCATTAGGTGACGACTCTTCTCTATTAATACCTTCCTTAAAAGAGTTGTCACACGTCGAAACCTGCTTTCGCGAGAAAACGAGGCGCGACAAGCATGATGGGTATTATCCATTTTCATTGGTTGGTGATTTACTTGACTGTCTTATGTTGACATTCTCGTTATAGCTATCGTATCATGTTCCCATTCGCATGTCCCCTCCCACTAGTGCATGTTTAATTTCTATATGTTGTCACGTTGCAGGTATATCTTCGTTTGTACGGGTTTAATTACGTGGGTGTCCTGTCATAGGCTCGTCACTACCTCGTCAAGGTTAGGCTTGACACTTACAAAATATATTGGGTCAGTTGTACTCATACTACATTCTACACTTCTTGTGCAAATTTTGGTACTGGTCCCAGCTGTCTGTGAGGTGCATCAGCTCGGATTAGTGTATTTGGAGACTCGAGGTAGATCTGCTTGCGTCCACAGACTTAGAAGTCCCCTTCCTCTTTCCTTATTTACTATTCATTTCATTCAAGAAAGTTGTATTTATTTCAGACTCTATTTGTAGAACCTCTAAAATCTCATGTACTTGTGACTCCAGATCCGGGTTGTACTTAGATAATTGGGTTATTATGCTATTTCGTATTTGTTTTAGTTTCATTTCTATTTAATAGGTTAAATTGTTCGAAGTGTTTAAAAATTAGCAAAAGAATTACTCTAACGTTTGCTTGCCTTACGAGTGAAATGTTAGGCTCCATCCCAGTCCTGAAGGTGCGAATTCCGGGTCGTGACAAGTTGGTATCACATCACTAGGTTGCCTAGGTCTCACGATTCATAAGCAGGCTTAGTAGAGTCTGGAGGATTGGTACGGAGACATCTGTACTTATCTTCTAGAGGGTATGGAGTTTAGGAGCAATTTCACTTCTATTCTTCTCTGTCGTGCGATTTATTCTATCATTGATGATTGAACTCTTCTATTCTTGCTCTCTCGCATGTGGCGAGGACACGTACTGCATCTTTAGCTGGATAGCAGCTGAAGCCCCCAGTGGAGACTCCTACGAGGGGCAGAGGTCGAGGCAAAGGTAGAGCTCAGCCTAGAGCTCGAGCAGCAGCAGCAGCAGTGGAGCCTCAGGTGTATTTTGATGAGGAGGTTCCAGCTCAGATTGTACCTGTTGGACCGGCTCGGGTCCCGGAGGGGTTCATCACCACTCCAGTGCTTCAGGATGCTCTAGTCCGTTTGGTGGGCCTTATGGAGAGTCTGGCCCAGACCGGTACATTTCCGATAGTACCAGTCGTCTCTCATGTTGGAGGAATTGCACAGACTCCCACCACTCACACTTCGGAGCATATGACTCCCCAGTATCAGAATCTAGCAGCCCCTCAAGTTGGGGTAGTTCATCCGGTTGTTGCGACACAGGCCGGTGATAGGCCTGCCATGTCTTCTAAGGGCTTATTGAGATTGGACAATTTTACCAAGCTCTTTCCAGTTCATTTCAGTGGTTCACCTTCTGAGGACCGACATGATTATCTTGACCGATGCCGTGAGGTGCAGTGGAACATGGGTATAGTTGAGACCAATGGGGTCGATTTTGCTGTGTTTCATATGACGGGTTCCGCCAAGAGTGGTGGAGAGATTATTTGTTGACCAGACCAGCTAGGTCTCCTGCACTTACTTGGGACCAATTTTCTCAGCTATTTCTAGAGAAGTTCCTCCCTACCACACTGAGAGAGAATTACCACAGGCAGTTTAAGCATCTCTATCATAACAGTATGATTGTTATTCAGTACGAGACCCATTTTATGGATATAGCTCGACAAGCCCTTGTCTAGCTTCCTACTGATAGAGAGAGGGTGAGGAGATTTATTGATGGACTCACTCACCCTATCAGGCTACAGATGGCAAAGGAGACCGGGGGTGAGATTTCCTTTTAGACGACTACAAATGTTGCTAGGCAAATCGAGATGGTTCTTGCACATGAGAGGGGGCAGGGGTTTGATGAGAGGCCTCGTCATTTCGGTAGGTTTAGTGGTGCGTTGTCTGGAGGCAGGGGTACTTTTGGTAGAGGCCATCCTCCTAGGACGTTTCAGTCAGCACTCTAGGAATCTTACAGTGTTACAGGTAGTCGTGGCCTTCATATGTCTCATCCCGACCAGCTAGCCTACAGTACACCACCAGCTCTTATTAATGCACCTCCGCTCCAAAATTTTTAGGGTGGTTACCCAGGTCGACAAGGTTAGTTCCAGGGTCAGCAGTCACAGCATCCGAGGTCGTGTTACACTTGTGGTGATGCGATACACATTGCTAGATTTTGCCTCCGGGCACTGGGCAGCACACAGTAGCAGGGCTTTAGTGCCATGGTTCATGCACCGGTTGCTTCACTAGCCGCTCAGCCAGCTAGAGGCAGAGTACAGGCAGCCAGAGGTGGAGGTCAGGCTGTTAAAGGGGAGGTCAGGCTTTTAGAGGTGGAGGCAAGCCAGTTAGAGGTCGTCCTAGAGACGTGGTTCAGAGTGGTGGGGCCTAGCCCCGATGTTATGCTTTCCTAGCTAGACCTAAGGCTGAGACATCTGACGCTGTCATCACAGGTATTGTTCCAGTTTTCCATAGAGATGCTTCAGTGCTATTTGATCCGGGCTCTACTTATTCCTATGTGTCATCCTATTTTTCTTCATATCTGGTTATGCCTCGTGATTATTTGAGTGCTCATGTGTTTGTATCCACACCTATAGGAGATTTTATTATTGTAGATCGTGTATATCATTCGTGTGTGGTTACTATTGGGAGTCTTGAGACTAGCATAAATCTTGTACTTCTTGATATGGTGGATTTTGATGTCATCTTGGGTATGGATTGGTTGTCACCTTATCATGATCTATTGGATTGTCATGCCAAGATGGTGACCTTAGCTTTGCCGGAGTTGCCTCGATTAGAGTGGAGGGGGACTCCTAAACCATTCTACCAGCAGAGTTATCTCTTATGTGAAGGCTCAACGTATGGTCGAGAAGGGGTGTCTAGCTTATCTGGCTTATGTCCACGATTCTACTGCGGAGGTTCCTTCCATGGATTCAGTAATAATTGTTCGTGAGTTCCCAGAAGTGTTTCTTGCAGATCTGTCGGGGACGCCACCAGACAGGGATATTGACTTCTGTATTGATTTAGCTCTGGCACTCAGCCCATTTCCATTCTGCCATACCATATGGCCTCGCCAGAGTTGAAAGAATTGAAGGAGCAGTTGCAAGATTTTCTTGATAAGGGCTTCATTAGACCTAGTTTCTCGCCCTGGGGTGCACCTGTGTTGTTCGTGAAGAAAAAAGATGGATCGATGAGGATGTGCATAGATTATCGGCAGTTGAACAAAATCACCATCAAGAACAAGTATCCATTGCCAAGGATTGATGACTTATTTGATCAGTTTCAGGGTGCCAAGGTGTTTTCGAAGATTGATTTGAAGTCTGGCTACCAACAGTTGAAGATCAGGGCATCCGATGTCCCTAAGATAGCTTTTTAGACTCGGTATGGGCATTATGAGTTTCTAGTGACGTCATTTGGGTTGACAAATTCCCCAGCAACATTTATGGAATTGATGAACCGGGTGTTCAAGCCCTACTTGGATTCCTTTGTGATTGTATTTATTGATGACATCTTGATCTACTCCCGCAATTGAGAGGAGCACGAGCAGCATCTTCAGATTGTACTTCAGACTCTGAGAGGTAGCTTATTGTATGCCAAGTTTTCAAAGTGCGAGTTTTGGTTAGATTCAGTCACCTTTTTGGGGCACGTCGTATTGGCAGAGGGCATAAAGGTAGATCCTAAGAAGGTTGAGACAGTTCAGAACTGGTCTATACCCACTTCAGCTACAGAGATCCCGAGTTTCCTGGGTTTGGCGGGGTACTACCGTCGGTTCGTGGAGGGTTTTCATCTCTAGCAGCCCCATTGACTAGGTTGACCCAGAAGGGTGCCCCGTTCAGATTGTCAAACGAATGTGAGTTGAGCTTTCAGAATCTCAAGACTGCTTTGACTACAGTGCCAGTGTTGGTGTTTCCCACAGGTTCAGGATCTTACACGGTGTATTGTGATGCATCTCGTGTTGGGCTCGGTATAGTATGGATGCAGGATGGCAGGGTGATTGCATATGCATCATGGCAACTGAAGGTTCATGAGAAGAATTACCATGTTCATGACTTAGAGTTGGCAGGCATTGTTCATGCGCTGAAGATTTGGAGGCACTATCTTTACGGCGTGTCATGCGAAGTATTCACGGATCATCAGAGTCTACAGTATTTTTTCAAACAAAAGGATCTTAATTTGAGGCAGAGGAGGTGGTTGGAGCTGTTGAAAGATTATGATATCACCATTTTGTATAATCCCGGGAAGGCCAATGTGGTGGCCGATGCCTTGAGTAGAAAGACAGCAAGTATGGATAGCCTTGCGTATATCTCAGTTGGTGAGAGGCTGCTTCCTGCAGATGTTCAGGCTTTGGCCAATCAGTTAGTGAGGTTGGACGTTTCAGAGCCCTATCGTGTTCTAGCTTGTACATTTGCTCGGTCTTCCTTGTATGAGTACATCAGAGAGCGGCAGTATGATGACCCTCATTTGCTTGTCCTCAGGGACACAGTGTGGCATAGTGGTTCCAAGTAGGTTACTGTTGGATATGATGGGGTTTTGAGAATGTAGGGTCAAATTTGTGTGCCCAATGTGGATGGGCTTCGTGAGTTGATTCTTGAGGAAGCCCACAATTCCCGGTATTCTATTCATCCGAGTGTCGCCAAGATGTATCAGGACTTACGGTAGCATTATTAGTGGAGAAGGATGAAGAAGGATATAGTTGCACATGTAGCTTGATGTCTAAATTGTCAGCAAGTTAAGTACGAGCAGAAATTAGAGATTCCCGAGTGGAAGTGGGAGCGTATCACTATGGATTTTGTTGTTGGACTTCCACAAACTCAGAGGAAGTTCGACGCGGTATAGGTCATTATGGACAGGCTGACCAAGTCAGCGCATTTAATTCCTATGGCAATTACCTATTCTTCAGAGCGGTTGGTTGAGATCTACATCCGCGAGATCGTCCGTCTTCACGGTGTGCCCGTGTCTATCATTTCTGATCGAGGTACGCAGTTTACCCCGCACTTCTGGAGGGAAGTACGGCGTGAGTTGGGTACACGGGTTGAGTTGAGCACAGCATTCCATCTTCAGACGGAGGGCAGTCCGAGCGTACTATTCAGATCTTGGAGGATATGCTCCGTGCTTGTGTTATAGATTTCGGAGGGTCGTGGGATCAGTTCTTGCCCCTCACAGAGTTCGCCTACAATAATAGCTGCCAGTCAAGCATTCAGATGGCTCCCTATGAGGCATTATACGGGAGGCGGTGCCGATCGTCAGTTGAATGGTTTAAGCCAGGGAGGCTCAGTTGATGGGTACAGATTTGGTACAAGATGCCTTGGATAAGGTCAAGATTATTCAAGATCGACTTCGCACAGCTCAGTCTAGGCAGAAGAGTTATGCCGATCGTCGAGTTCGTGATGTTGCATTCATAGTCGGAAAGAGGGTATTGCTCCGGGTTTCACCCATGAAGGGTATGATGAGGTTTGGAAAGAAGGGCAAGTTGAGCCCTAGGTATATTGGACCCTTTGAGATTCTTGAGAGTGTGGGTGAGGTGGCTTACAGGCTCGCATTGCCACCTAGTTTCTCAGCGGTCCATTCGGTGTTCCATATGTCTATGCTCCGAAAGTATCACGGTGATCTATCCCATGTGTTAGATTTTAGCTCAGTGCAACGGGACAAGGATTTGACTTATGAGGAGGAGCCGGTGGCTGTTCTAGCCCGGCAAGTTCGACAGTTGAGGTCTAAGAGTTATCCTTCAGTTCGAGTGCAGTGGAGAGGTCAGCCGTTCGAGGCAGCCACTTGGGATTCTGAGTCGGACATGCAGAGTAGATATCCACACCTTTTCACCAGTCTAGGTACTTTTCTATGTCCGTTTGAGGACGAACATTTATTTTAGAGTTTCAACCCTTAATTTTGTGTTCCAAGAACTCAAAAACCTCATTTTAGCCTTTCTCGATTTACGTGCACAGTCTGAGTGTTTTCCTAGAAGGCTTTTATGTGAAAAACTGATTAAAATGTGAATTCGTGCCTTAAAAATCTATTTGAGTTGCTTTGGTCAACATTTTGAGTAAACGGACCCAGATCCGTATTTTGATAGTCCTAGTGGATCCGTGTCATGATTTGGGACTTGGGTGTATGCCCGAAATCGAATTCGGAGGTCCCTAGCTCGAGTTATCGTAATTTGTTAAAAATTTGAAGTCTAAAGGTATAAAAAATTAATTAATTTGACTGAAGTTTGACTTTATTGCTACCGGGTCCTGATTTTTGTTCCGGACTACTAGAAAATGCCTAAATTCCGACCGTCAAAACTGTCGGAAATCGAGCTTTTTCAAAGGATTTTCGACTGCGCAGCAGCACCTGTTGTAGAACCTCAGGTGGATCTTCAAGAGGAGGCTCCAGTTCAGACTGTACCAGTTGGACCAGTTCAGGTCCCTGAAGGATTCATAGCTACTCCAGTGCTTCAGGACGCCCTAGTCCGTTTGGTGAGTCTTGTGGAAGGCGTGATCCATAATGGTACGTTTCCAGTGGCACCAACCATCTCACAGGCTGGGGGAGGAGCACAAACCCCCACTACTCCCGCTCCGGAGTATATGGCTCCCCAGTATCAGGCTCCAGCAGCCCCGCCAGTTGGGGTAGTTCAGCCAGTTGTTGCGGCACAGGCCGGTGATAGGCCCGCCATATCTTCTGAGGCCTTATTGAGATTGGATAAATTTACTAAGCTCTTTCTAGTTAACTTCAGTGGTACACCTTCTGAGGACCCACAGGATTATCTTGACCATTGCCATGAGGTACTGCGAAATATGGGTATAGTTGAGACCAATGGGATCGATTTTGCTGTATTTTAGATGACGGGTTCTGCCAAGAGATAGTGGAGAAATTTTATGTTGACCAGACCAGCTGAGTCGCCTACGCTGACTTGGGAGCAGTTCTCAAGGCTATTTCTAGGGAAGTTCCTCCCTATCATATTGAGAGAGGATTTTCGCAGGTACTTTGAGCGTCTCCAGCAGGGCAGTATGACTGTTACTCAATACGAGACTCATTTTGTGGATCTAGCCCATCATTCTCTCCTTTTACTTCCTACTGAGGGAGAGAGAGTGAGGAGGTTTATTGAGGGACTTACTCACCCTATCAGGCTTCATATGACCAAGGAGACCGGAAGTGAGATTTCCTTTCAAGTAGCTGCTAATGTTGCTAAGAGGATCGAGATGGTTCTTGCCTAGGAAAGAGGGCAGGGGTCTGATAAGAGGCCTCGTCAGTTGGGTGGATAATTTGAAGAAAAAAGTGCAATTGACCCAAATGGGAAACTCTTGGAGTACAACTGCAGTGCAAGATGTGAAATATTAGCATACGTTGCTCTAGTGTTTCTTTAAAAATCAACAATATAGAGAACAAAGTGTTACCTAGAGGCCACAGGTGGATCTACATTATGAATAATTCAAATCTAGTTGCTACCTCAGGTTTAACTACAAGAAAAATATTTCAACTATGAACAAATATCATTCATGTTAGAAGTGAAAGAAAATATGAAAATGGATATAAAACACGCCGAGCCATTTTTGTCATGTACAACCAACAATCTCAAGGATTCTACAGCCTCCCCTAAACTATAAAAAAAATTAAAAAAACATAAGTTAGGAATTTAAGAGGGAAAGGGGGGAAATAGAGAGAGAAATAGATAGATAGATAGATAGATAGATAGATAGAGAGAGAGAGAGAGATAAAGAAGTGTACTGCCCGGAGGGGCTGACGCTGGAGCCGGTGAGAAAGAGAGAAGCGATGCTGGTAAGGTGGAGAAGGCAGCGATTGCGAAGAGGAGGGGAAAAGAGAAGAAAAGAAAGAGAGAAGAGAAAGAAAAAAGGGATGTTGGGCGGGGTTATAAAAAAGAATTCCGACCGAAACGGTCGGAACTTTATTTCAATTTTTTAAGATTTTGAAAGTGCGACCGAATCGGTCGCAAACTGGGTCAAACTAATCAGACCTCGAAAATGACACACTTTGCGACCGAATCGGTCGCAAAAAAAAAAATTTATTTTTTATTTTGTGACTGAAACAGTCGGAACTTTATTTTAAAATTTTAAAATTTTAAAAGTGCGGCCGATTCGGTCGCAAAAAAAATAATTTTTATTTTATTTTGTGTATTTTGCACCAACGTTTTTGACAAATACGGTCGGAGTGTCTGCCATAAAATTGTTTTAAAAAAATAGAATTTTTTTCCACAAGTTGCGACCGAATCAGTCGGAATTTCCGACCAACATTTTTCGGTCATACAATTTCAGTCGGAAAATAGACATATTTAGTAGTGGGAGCTTGGTATAGGTTCATTACTATATTTATGACTTGTTTGCAAATATTGGTGCAAAACATAGTTGATTTGATGAGATTCGGACGTCCGGATGTTGAAATGAAACTTTTTAAGTTACATTGAGAATTTCATTCGTTTTGGTGTATGATTCGTAGTTCTAAATATTATTTTGATATTTTGATCATGTGAGCGAGTTCGTATGATATTTTTGGACTTGTGGGAATGTTTGTTTTGGAGCCTCGAGAGCTCGGATGAGTTTCGGATAGGCTAGAGAGTGAATTTGGACTTAGAATCATAGCTGGTGAAACACTGTCTCTGGTGCATGCCTCAGACCTCGCATTTGTGAGGTCTGGTTTTGCAATTGCGATATATCAGTGTCTCTGTCAGGTTTGCAATTGTGAAGTGGGGCTTGGTCAATAGAGTTCGCATTTGCGATCAAAATGATCGCAATTGCGAGGAGTCCAAGTTCGCATTTGCATACAAACCATCGCAATTGCGATGGCAGCAAAAGTGTGAAGATTTCGCATTTGCGAAGGATTTTTTGCATTTGCCATATCTACACCTAGACATAAGAAGAGAAAAACGGAATTTTAGTTCATTCTTTCAAATTTTCAACCCTAAGAATCTTAGAGGCGATTTTTTCAAGAGCTCTTCTTCCTAATTTCTTTGGTAAGTGACCTTAATCTGCTTTCTTTCAATTTTCCACTACACTTTATAAGATTTCAACCTTAAATCTAGGATTTTCATGGTAGAAATTGGGGATTTGGGTATAATTAGGAATTTTTATAAAATTAGAATTTATACCTTAAATTGAGGTCGAATTTTAAAATAAATTACATAATCGGGCTCGGGGGTAATCGGGTTTTGGTCTGAATTTTAGGTTTGGACCAAGCGGGAACGGGCTTGCCTTTTATTGACTTTTTCAATAATGACCTAAATTGAACCTCTTTCATTCGTGGGTAGTTCCTAAGCTTATTTTGAATCGTTTGGTTAATAAATTGCTAGATTTGGTTGGTTCAGATGTTGGTTTGAAAGGCAAGGTTGTGGTTGGACTTTGAATCGATTTTGGAGTGAGGTAAGTGTCGTGATTAACCTTAACTCTAGGTATTAAGACTTGTTTGCCTATTTGCTACGTGTTTAAATATTTGGGTACAACGTATATGTGAGGTGACGAGTACTTATGCGTTGTTGTTGGGTTAAAATATGCGGGTGGGACTTGTTTCTTTGTAATTTATTTCCTTCTTTGATTATGATATCCATGCTTAGACTAATTTATTTCTTAATTGATCGTTCTTTCTGCATTTATGAACTATTTGTGATAATTGAGTACTTTTAAAAGTTGAGGTTTAGTATTTAGGAACCGTTGTTGACGTAAAGTTTATTCTTGCTTATTCTACCTCTCAAATGTTATATATTCATTGCTACATGGTAAGGGAGAGTGTTAAAGTACGAAAGGTGATGTCGCACCGATTATTGTTTCATTTATTGATTAATACATAGTGAGGAAGAGAGTTAAAGCACGAAGGGTGATGTCGTGCCGTATTTACCTTATTTATCATTTCATGGATAAATTAAGAGTAAAAGCACGAAGGGTAAGTGCTTTATTCCAAATTACTAGCTTTGCCTTTCTTATCAAATTAATACCACCACTATGCATTGACATATTTGTGATGATTCTATCAGTTGTCTGAAGATGTATGGCGAATCTAAAGTGAGTCGTATAATCCCCTAGTAAACTGAGGCTGATACACTATATGTTGTCTTTGCTAAAGCTATCATGCCTATTGATTTGACATTTACAAGTAATGCATAATATACGAATATATTTTCGATTCCGCAAATTGTCCTTCTACAAATAACAATTATGCTCGGTCAGAGTCGAGTCTTTGCAATATAGTCTTGAAAGCTTACTCTTGTTTGAGATTTAACTTTGATTGTGCCACAAAATCTTTAGGATATGCTATTATAGACTTTTCCTTGATTATTTCTCTGCATTTAGATATGATATCCAGCCCATAATCAAGTTTAGATATATCATATTTTTCAAATATGTTGCCCATACTTTCTAATAAATGGTTGTAGGTTTTCAGCGTGCATCGGAGTTGAGCAATAGGAGAAGTTGAAAGTACAATAGGGGGGTGAATTGTAGCCTTTTTAAATTTCTAGTCGAACTCCTCAAACCTGGTCGGCTAATACAGAGACAGCCTCCACAATACTGTTAGTACTTCGATTCAATCAAATACTTATCTCAATAAACAATAATTACTTATAATAAAATATGGAAGAAGTAAGGTAAATGACACCAGGAATTTTATACTGGTTCGGAACCAATGTGGTATCCTACTCCAGTCCCCTTAGGTTGTAAGTTATCTCTTTAGCTCTTTGTAATATGAGTTGAGTACAGCTTTTGTGATCTTCAACGTTCACCACTAATATTTACAAGGTTGGTTTTCACTCGCTCACCAACAACGAACAAGGGTTGGTTTTAACACGCTCACCAGCAACGCAAAAGGTTTGTTTTAACTCGCTCACTAACAACGACTCTTTGGTTTTCACTCGCTCACCAAATAAACGACTAATGACACAACGTCTAAGGATACACTGCCTCTCCAATATTTTTCTGTCTTTCTTCACTCTTTTGTGTACATAGTAAATCTACTAAAAGTGAATTACAATGCTTGTTAAGAGTAGAATAAAGAACTTGTAGTTGGGTAGACAATTGTATAGAAGGCTGCGTACTCAGGAATGTCTTAAACTCTTCTTTAAATAGTTGTTCATCTTGCTTCCAACTAAGAGGTTGTGAGTTCGAGTCACCCCAAGAGCAAGGTGGGGAGTTCTTGGAGGGAGAGAGCCGAGGGTCTATCAGAAACAGTCTCTCTACCCTAGGGTAGGGGTAAGATCTGCGTACAAACTACCAGACCCCACTAGTGAGATTATACTGGGTTGTTGTTGTTGTTGTTCATCTTGCTTCCGATGGTTCTGACTGTTGATCCATATTTGCTGTCAATCTTCCTTGATTTGGTTCCCTGATTTCTTGCATAATTGACGTGCATGGTTATTCTCTAGTTTTGTATTTATTGCTCATTCTTGTGCATGACCCTAGGGATTTAGATTGCCTTCACAATTATTGCTATTCGTAGAGAGAGTTTAGCTAATTTTGGAAATCATGTACTGATTTGTACTATTTGTTTATCATAGGATTTTGCCTTGATCTTATCCTTCTTAAATCTGGTGTATTCATGGTTAGAAGCTTCTTGGCCTCCATGGTTGATTGTCTACAATATCTTTTTCTTGTACAAATCCTTGATTTATGCCATCCAGTTGTATATCACAGTCATATTCTTCCTTGAGCCTCCTTTATTTCTTTTCACAAAGATATATTCTTCAATATCCCATATACTCATAACTCTTGTTTCCTTCTTTGACTATAGAAAAAAGTATCTTTCCATTCACAATGTAGTATCACTGTCTTCTTTGATTTTTCTTCCTTAACTAGATACATCGTGTAATTGCCAATATACTATTTACCAAGTGTAGTATCAATCTTCCTCTCATAAGGTAGTAGATCTTCAATTAGGAAATATTCCTTTCTTGATCTTGGAAAATAATCTTTTTCCATAATATAGATTATACTACATCCATAATATATTTTCTTTTCATAGAAAATATATTCTTCATATTATATTGGAAATATTCCTTTCTTGATCTTGAAAAATAATCTCTTTCCATAATATAAATTGTATTATATCCATAATATATTTTCTTTCCATAGAGAATGTATTCTTCCTTGGCCTTGTAGTATATTTTCCATGTAGTGTCTTCCTTCCACAAAATAATAGATCTTCTCCTGAATTCTAGCAACCTTCCTTTCAAGATATTTAAGAACTTTCCTTCCATAATTTCCGTAGAGTCCTCTTATAATATTGTAGCAAAAATTTAAAATATGACTTTCAAATATTATTCCTTCCATGACGCTTGCAAATTAAATCTCTAAGAATAATCTTTCTTGATAAATTCATCATATGATATTCTCTTTCACATATTTGTTTGAATCTTTACCAGCATCTTCTTTCTTGAATAAACCTGCAAGAATAAAATTATCACAAGTAAATATTTTTTGAATAATAATTATGCTGTTTGTTATCATCAAAATCAATACGTGAAACCTATTCACCTCGAAGCTATCATAAGTGACATACATTCTTCTAAAACCTTTTCACATGTTTTCAGAGGACAATAATTGAATCAGTTGAAATTCTAAAAGGCCAAGTGAAACAAAATAATCATGAATTTCTAAGTACGTTTTAACATATAGCGAAGAAATTGTAATGACTTGTAGCTCCCATTATAAGTATCACCGCACTTTTACTTGAAGTTGAGCTTGGTTAGGAGTGAGAGGGACTTGAGAATTTATCTCCTCAAGCGAGCCACGACATCAACGTTTTTTCTTCCAAACTAATTTAGTATCTAAAAATAAGCTTTTAATGATATCAATACCCCAAATAATTTTAAGAAAATTAAACCTATAACTATCAAGGCAAAAGACGTTGTTCTACTTTTTAATCACTCCAATCAAAGGCTAGAGAATAGGAGCTAAAAGTGCTTAAAGTTTTTACCTAAAATATTTATAAAGAATTAATGAAATCTTTACCTAAAATATTTTAAAGAATTAATTGGTTAATCTTGTGAGTTGTGAAATTCAAGAACACCTCCGGAAAAATACATACAACACTGGAGAAATCCGTAATAGGAAGTGAAATCTCTACTGCTAATCAATTAGCTCTCCATACATCATGAATCGTAAGTCCGATACTTTACGCAAGTCTAGTCTCGAGCAAAATGTATATTAAAGCAATTAAACATTCGAGAATAACTCAAGTATTATAATTAAAGCATGGCGTGAATTTTTTCGGTATACAAGGATAAAACTGACTAATATTTAGTATAAATTCAGGCATAGAAATTTTAAAATTTTTGAAATAAAATTTAGATATTTAAAAACTATATAAAAGTACTAGAAGTCATAATAGTTAATAATTTTAAATATTTACAAAAATATATGGCCAAAGAAAATTTTATTTGACTCCCGAAATAGTAATAGGTTTACATAAATTAAAAAGGATAGAATAATAAGTTTCAACCCACAAATGCAAAAATATTGCTATCAAACGAAATAACATTAAAAAAAAATTGAAGAGAAAAAATATAAAGACTTGGATAATAAAGACCTAACAAAAGTTAAAATATGAAGAATTTTCACATAAAAGGTTCTATCAAAATCACTTTTACAGCATGATATTAGTGTTCTCAGTTTCTAAAACGCAATTAATGAAGAGAGCATTTGACGAGTCATGATTGATAATGAAGTTTTTATGATCTACAAAGCTACTTACGCATGATTGCACAAGAATTATAAGACGAGCCCATGCGTATGGCATTGGGCGCATACCAAATGCTCGTTACAAGAGCCCACACATAAGTCAAGGAGAGTCTTATGAGTGTCTCGCCTTGAGGACCGGTCCCAATTTTACCTAATCCCTATTTGACAAATGGAAACACAAGTGATTACTAAAAGTCAAATACAAAGATTCAGAATTGATATTCATCAATATTTTACCTTTTGAAGTCTTCCTTATTTGAGATATAATTAAAGTACTAATATTTAGGATCTTAAAAACAATCAAGAATCACCTTATATAAATTACTTTCTTATTTGAATATTATAACATGACCATAATTCTTTTTTTTTTTTTGGTCGTAACATAACTATAATTCATTCGATATTATGTTTAGTTTGATTTCTTTTAATTTTCTACTCAAATAATATTTTTCTCTTCAATGACTTTTTTGTATAATATTTTAAAACGACAATCAACAATCAAAACAAATAACAAAAAAATAATTAATAATATAAAAGAGAAAAAAAGAGGGAGGAGGGAGAGAAAAAGAAAGAAATAAGACAATCGGATAAGTTATATTTATTTATTTATTGAACCAGCTAAATATGATAAACATTCATCATTATCATGAACTTATACTTTTAAATTTTATTTTATAATACGAATATATTATTTAATGACTCTTTGAAAAACATTATATGCTCACTAATATAGATAAACGCGCAAGCGCATACTATAAAACTAGTTATATTAAAGGAATGAAAACTCCTGGCAAAAAATATTTTACCTTTTTTTAACCTTTAAAATTAGATTATACAATGGACAAAAATATAATTTAATTTATTTTTCCAAATTTTTAGAACTTTGAAATTAAATATAATTTTTTACAATTTAGTTTTTTCTTATTTGAAATTTAAAATAATTCCTAATATCTAGGATTTTAAGAACTTTCCTTATTTATATTGCCTAAAGTAACTAGCTATAACTCATTCAGATTACACATTAAAAATGTGTATGTTTATATTCCCAATGAATATAGTCCATTAAAATTAAGATATTCGTCTCTTTTATTTTTCTTTTGTTGGATTATTTTTAGAATTCCTATTGGAAATTGTTAGTTGACAAAATAACCATTTAATTCTATTTTTATATATAAGAATACTTATTTAATTATTTTTTTAATATTTAAAACTAAAAAATAAACTAAATATTATATACTAAATCTTTATTTATTTGAAATATGTAATATAACAAATTTCTAAAAGAAAAATAACAACAGCAAAATCACACTATTTTGTAAATTCGTTTCCCATAAAGTCGTTTACATCCCTTTGAACTCCTTTTAGATTTAGGATTGGTTTGTTTCTAGTAAAATTTTGATCGACTAATGTCTAATAAATATTTTAGGTGGAAACTTCAAGCACTTATAATTCCATGGTTTAGCCCTGTAGGAGTCCTTTTTCGGTTATAACACAGGAAATATCTCATTGGGAAATGGGCCAAATATACCTCGCCACTTTCAGATATTGTCTATATTTAACCTTCGTTATACTATCAGGTCAAATTTACCCCTTAAGTTAGTCAATCGAGCCATATACTAACCAGATAATGACAAAATATATTTGAATATAATACATGTACATACATGATGATCAGCTGCATATAATTCACAATAAATAGACCCACTGAATTTTAAAGTGTGTATATGGTTGAAAAATAAAAAATAAAAATTAAACCAATTTCAAGCCCATTATTACAAGAAGAAAAGTAGGTGCATTAGTAATTAATAATATTCATGAATAATTTGTATAGTTAACTTTAGCATTCACATCAATAGTAATTTCTGAAAATAGTGGAGCAAGAAGAACAACAAGTGATTTAAATAAAAGGAATTTGGGAGATTTTTGATTACTGAACACATCAAAGGGTAATTTTTAAATGCTTGCTGATGATAGGGATAAATTTGGCCAGATAGTATAATTGTAGGGACAAATTTGACCGGATAGTATAACGGAGGTTAAATGTAAACAATATTCGAAAGTACAGGGGTATATTTGGCCCTTTTCCCTATCTCATCAGGAAACTTTTGAGCACGTTGAACTCCTTTTAGGTTGATGTTATAAATGTTAGGATTTTGTCCAAAATTTTTAATCTATTAGGATTTTCTTTCTTGAAATAAGGGAAGAAGACATTCTTTTTTTGGAAGACAATTTTTGCATATCTATAAATTGAGAATCTCTGCTTCTCACAATAACACAACAACCTCCACAATGTAGTCATTAAAAAAATCATGTTTAGGGGAGAATTTATTCTTTTAATAATTTTTTTCTTCTTTTAATATTATTAGATTTATGTAGGTTACTTGACCAAACCATATTAATATACTATGCTTCTTTAGCATATTTGTTTTCTTGTCTAATTTATCATCCACCAAACTTTGTATTGTTAGCGTTCACATGTATCACGTTATTTCAATCCCAATAATAAACTAGCATACGCACGGACACTCGTCACCTCATATGTGCGTAACCCCACAACATATAACACATAGCAAATATAACACCTACCAGGTAAATTCCCCCTCACAAGGTTAGACGGGAGACTTACCTCGCTCCGAAGTCCTATAACTGTCTGCAACACCTCTTTAACGCCTCAAACCGATGCCCATTGATCCGAAACTTGTCAAACAACGTGCAAACCAATCAAAATATACTCAAAGACTCTTAATTAATCAATTTACAACAATTTTCAATTCCGCTCAAAAAGTCAACAAAGTCAACCCCCGGACTCACGTGCCTCTATTCCAAAAGTTTTGAAGACAAACATTACCATGGCACCACGAACTCAAATATATAATTTATTCCTAATTTCATGTCCAATTTCGTAGTAAAAATCCAAGATATCTTTTTCTAGATTTTCTCCCAAAATTCCATAATTTTCACAAATTTCCATGCTTAATCCCTATATAATCCTTGTATATAACTTACAACAAGTAGGAATAACTTACCTTATGATATATGGCGAAAATGGTGTCACGACCTAGAATGCCCACCCTAGGAACAGTGATGGTGCCTAACATTTCACTTGCTAGGCAAGCCAACGTTAGATATAGTTATTAGCCATTTTTAACAATTCAATTTAAATGAAAAAAAAACAAAAAAAACTGAATAAACTAAAATAGACTGAGTAAACTAAAAAGAGTAATATCTAGATACAATCCGATAATTGGTGTCACAAGTACACGAGCGACTAGAGTACTACGAATAAAAGTCTGAATAAAAGCATAACTGTCTGAAATGAAATAAACAGCTAGAGTAATGTATAAGGGAACTTCAGGGATGCAAACGACATGCAGTTGTACCTCAAGTCTTTGTGAAGCACCGAATCCGAGCAATCTACTGACCGCTGCTAGGACCGAGTCCAAAATCTGCGCAAGTAGTGTAGAGTATAGTATGAGTACAACCGACCTTATGCGCTCTGTAAATCCCGAGCCTAACCTCGATAAAGTAGTGACGAGGATAAGGCGGGTCACTTACAATAACCTGTGCGTAGTATAAAAATAATAATATGAAGAAAAAATAGGAAATAACGGCAAAGCAATAAACTAATAAAAACAAACTCGATCCTGGAAATCAGTGAATCCAGAAATATCAGTCCTTAGAATATCATATGAAAATACTGAAAAGCTAACACAATACAACAATGAGTACAACACTCACACAATCTGTTGCGGCGCGCAATCCGATCCCACCGTACAAACACATTCCTCCCTTATCAATATCAAGAATAACATATAAAATCTATTGCGCGTGCGCAACCCGATCCCACCATATTATCATAATCAATATCATAATTCTCCCTTATTCACCATATCAATATCAAAATCACATATAAAATTCGTTGCGGCGTGCAATCCGATCCCACCATATTAATATCAAATCCTCTCTTATTTCACCATATCACAACTGTTGCGGCGTGCAACCCGATCCACAACCAAATTCAATAAATGTATCAATCCAACAACTCAATTCCCAAGAATCTCTACGATTAAAGAATATGAAAGCAAGGCAATAAAGGATCCCCATACCAAATCAATGAATGCTACAATTAATACAAGCAACAAGACAAGCCAAATATATGACAATTAAAGTGTACAAGTAAGAAAATTAAGACAACAATTAAGACAGTTAATCATGAAATCATGAAAGAAACAAATATTTCAATGCAAGAGTAAATAAATGACAAGTAACAAGTTATGGCGTAGAGAGAAATTAAAGCATATAACAATTAAGACATGAAATAAGATAATTAATGAAATACGGAAAGGCATGGAAACAATTATTTTGATGGCATAAATACACTCGTCACCTCGCGTATACGCCGTTACACACATAATTCACATAACATATAGTTTATAGATTCCTAATTCCCTCAAGTCAAAGTTAGACCCAATGCTTACCTCACTCCACATACAAATCAAAGCTCAATCGGGGTCTTTCCTCTAAAATCTTCCTCCAAACCAATCGAATCTAATCAAAATTGACTTAATATCAACAAATCATGCTAGGGAAATTAATTACAATACATAAAGTTAAGATCTTTTCATTTTTTCCAAAAAGTCAACAAAAGTCAACCCCCGGCTCGCTTGGTCAAAACCCGAGATTCGGACCAAAACTCAATTACTCATTCACCCTTGAGCCCGATTATGTGATTAGTTTCGAAATTCGACCTCAATTTGAGGTCTAAATCTCAATTTTACAAAAACCCCTAATTCTACCCAAAATTCCTAATTTTCTACCAAGAAAGAGCATAGATTAAGGTTAGAAACCAATGGTATTGATGGAAATGGAAGAAAATGAGTTAAAGTATACTAACCTATGAAATGGGGATGAAATTTCTTTTCAAAATCACCTCTAGGCCGAGCTCTAATGTGAAGATGGTGAAAAATGAGGAAAATCCCTTCTTTGGGATATTTTAAATCACTGGTGGCAAGTCTTCATCGCGTTCGCGAAGGACCTGACGCGATCGTGAAGCACTATGGCACAAATGGCCTTCGCATTCGCGAGATGCTCTTTGCGTTCGCGATGGCTCTTCCCCTCTGGCCATCGCGTTCATGACCCTATGATCGCGTTCACGTAGAACATTGCACAGCTCCCCCAAAATCCCCACAAGGCTTCGCATTCGTGGAGGCACAGTCGCGTTCACGAAGGGTAAGCCCCCCTCCGCATCGCGTTCGCAACCAGCACCTTGCGTTCGCGTAAAAGAAATCCTCCCATGTCCCCCAACTAACCTTCGCGATCGCGGTAGTATCTTCGCGATCACGAAGAAGGATACACCAGATATCAGTAGACTCAAAACCAACAATAGCCTAAGTCCAAAAATCACTCTATAGCTTGTTCGAAACTCACCAGAGCCCTCGGACTCCAAACCAAATATGAACACAAGTGTAATAATATCATACGATCCTATTCGCGCGATCAAAATACCAAAATAACATCTAGAACTACCAATCGGACACCAAAACGAATGAAAGTTTCAAAGAAACTTAAGAACCTTTAATTTAACAATCGGACGTCCGAATCACGTCAAATCAACTTCGTTTTGCACCAAATATTGCAAATAAGTCATAAATAGCAAAATGAACCTATACCAAGTTTTGGAACCAAAATTCGAACCTTGTAGCAACAAAGTCAACCTACGGTCAAACTTAAGAATTCTTTAAACCTTCAAACTACTAGTTTTTAACAAAACACGTTAAATTAAGTTAGGGACTTCCGAATTTGATTTCGGGCATATGCCCAAGTCCCAAATCACGATATGGATTCACCGAGACAGTCAAAACATAGATCCGGGTCCATTTACACATAATGTTGACCGTAGTCAACTCAAATGAATTTTAAGGCAAAATTTCACATTCCACATAAAACGTTTCGAAAAAAAAGACACAGACTGCGCACGTAATTCCAGGATGGCTAAATGAAGCTATTCGAGGTCTCGGAACACCAAAATGAAGGCTAAAACTTAAAATGGCCTATCGAGTCATCACATTCTCTACCTCTAAAACAAACGTTCATCCTCGAACAGACATAGAAAGGTACTTGGACTGGCGAAAAGGTGTGGATATCTACTCAGCATGTCCGACTCGGACTCCCACGTGGTTGCCTCGATCGGTTGACCTCTCCACTACACTCGAACTGAATGATAAATCTTAGACCTCAACTTCCGTACTTGCCAGGATAGAATGTCCACCGGCTCCTCCTCATAAGTCAAATCCTTGTCCAATTGGACTAAGATGAAATCTAACACATGGGACGGATCACCGTGATACTTTTGGAGCATGGACACATGAAACACCGGATGGATTGCTGATAAACTAGGTGGCAATGCCAGTCTATAGGCCACCTCACCCAGTCTGTGAAGAATCTCAAAGAGTTTGATATACCTAGGGCTCAACTTGCCCTTCTTTTCAAACTTCATCACGCCCTTCATGTGTGAAACCCAGAGCACTATCCTCTCTCCAACCATTAATGCAATATCGCGAACTCTATGATAGGCATAACTCTTCTATCTAGACTAAGTTATGTGAAGGCGATCCTGAATAATCTTGACCTTGTCCAAGGCATCCTAAACCAAATCGGTACCCAGCAACCGAGCGCCTCTACCGGCTCAAACCATCTAACTGGAGAACGGCACTTCCTCCCATACAATGCCTCATAGGGAGACATCTAAATGCTCAACTGGTCCCTGTTGTTGTAGGCAAACTCTGCAAGCGGCAAGAACTGATCCCACCAACCCTCGAAATCCATAATGCAAGCGTGAATCATATCCTCCAATATCTAAATAGTGCGCTCGGACGGCCCATCCGTTTAGGGCTGAAATGTTGTACTCAACTCAACCTGTGTGCCTAACTCATGTTGTACGGCCCTTTAGAAGTGCAAGGTGAACTACGTACGTCGATAAAAAATGATGTACATGGGCTTTGGCGGATATAGATCTCAGCTAACCGCTCTAATGAATAGGTAACTACACCAATAATTGTGCCGTAAATCCTGGAACATCTTGGTGGCACCTGAATGAATGGAATACCAGGAATTGTGGGCCTCTTCAAGAATGAACTCACGAAGCTCATCCACATTGGGCACATATATACGACCCTGCATCCACAATACCCCATCATCTTTAACAGTAACATTCTTAGCACCACCGTACCGTACTGTGTCCTTAAGGACAAGCAAATGGGGGTCATCATACTCATGCTCTCTGATGCGCTCATACAAGGAAAACCGAGAGACCTTGCAAGCTAGAACATGATTGGGCAGTGAAACATCTAACCTCACGAACTGATTGGCCAAAGCCTGAACATATGATACTAGCAGTCTCTCCCCAACTGGAATGTACGCAAGGCTACCCATACTCACCGCCTTTCTACTCAAGGCATCGGCCACCACATTGGCCTTCCCGAGATGATACAAAATGGTAATATCATAGTCTTTCAACAACTCCAACCACCTCATTTGCCTCAAGTTAAGATCCTTTTGCTTGAATAAATAATGTAGACTCTGATGATCCGTGAACACCTCACATGATACGCCGTAAAGATATTGCCTCCAAATCTTCAGCGCATGAACAATTGCTACCAACTCCAGATCATGAACAAGGTCATTCTTCTCATGGACCTTCAACTGCCATGACACATATGCAATCACCCTGCCATCCTGGATCAATACTGCATCGAGCTTAATACGAGAATACACCGTGTAAGATCCTGAACATGTGGGAAACATCAATACTAGCATCGTAGTCAAAGCAGTCTTGAGCTTTTGAAAGCTCAACCCACACTCTTCTGACCACCTGAACGGAGCACCCTTCTGGGTCAATCTAGTCAATGGGGCTGCTATGGATGAAAACCCTTCCATGAACCGGCGATAATAACCCGCCAAACCCAGCAAACTCCGAATCTCTATAGCTGAAGTAGGTCTAGGCCAGTTCTGAACAACCTTAATCTACTTATGATCCACTATAATGCCCTCTACAGATACAACATGCCCCAAAAAGGCAACTGAGTGTAACCAGAACTCACACTTTGAAAATTTAGAATATAATCGGCTATCCCTCAGAGTCTAAAGTATAATCCAAAAATATTGCTCATGCTCCTCTCGACTGCGGGAGTAGATCAATATATCATCAATGAATACGATCACAAAAGAACCCCAAATAGGGCTTGAATACCTAGTTCATCAAATCCATAAATGTTTCCAGGTTATTTGTCAACCCAAATGACATCACTAGGAACTCATAATGCCCATACCGAGTCCAAAAAGCTGTCTTAGGGACATCAGATGACCTAATCTTCAACCGATGGTAGCCATACCTCAAATCAATCTTCGAAAACACCTTGGCACCCTTAAGTTGATAAAATAAGTCATCAATCCTTGGCAAGAAATACTTGTTCTTGATAGTGACTTTATTCAACTGTCGATAGCTTATACACATCCTCATCGAACCATTTTTCTTCTTCACAAACCACACAGGCGCACCCTAGGGCGGGGAACTAGGTCTAATGAACCCTTATCAAGCAAATCTTGCAACTGCTCCTTCAATTCCTTCAACTCCGGCGGAGATATACAATATGGTGGAATAGAAATGGGCTGAGTGCCCGAAGCCAAATTAATAGGTACTGAATCCATAGAAGGAACCTCCGCACTCGAATCACGAACTTATGCCAAATATGCTAGACATCCCTTCTTGACCATACGTCGAGCCTTCACATAAGAAATAACCCTGCTGGTAGAATGTCCAGGAGTCCCTCTCCACTCTAATCGAGGTAAACCCGGCATGGCTAAGGTCACCGTCTTGGTGTGATAATCCAATATAGCATGATAAAGTGACAACCAACCCATACCCAAGATAACATCAAAATCTACCATATCAAGAAGTAGAAGATCTACACTAGTCTCAAGACTCCCAATAGTAATCATACACGAGCGATAAACACGGTCTACAATGATAGAATCTCCCACAGGCATGGACACATACACAAGGGCACTCAAAGAATCACGAGGCATAACCAAATATGAAGCAAAATAGGATGACGCGAAGGAATAAGTAGAGCTCGAATCAACTTGAACTGAAGCATATCTATGGGAAACTGGAATAATACCTATAATGACAACGTTAGATGACTCGGCCTCAGGTCTAGCTGGGAAAGCATAAAATTGGGGTTGATCCCCACCACTCTGACATATGTCTCTAGGACGGCCTCTAGTTGGTTGGCCTCCACCTCTAACAGCCTGACCTCCACCTCTAACAGTCTGACCTTCACCTCTAATGGTCTGACCTCCACCTCTGGTTGTCTGGCCCCTGCCTCTAGCTGGCTGAGCGGGTAGTGGAGAAATCAGTGCCGAGACCATGGCACAAGAACTTTGTTGTGTCATACCCCTCAACAACCTTGGACAGAACCTCCTGATGTGACTAGTATCTCCACACTCAAAACACCCATCCTACTGTTGTAGCTGCTGAAGTTGAAGCTGACCCGAACAGGACGGATAACCACGGTGATAACTCTGGATCAGAGGCACACTGATAGGAGATGGTGGTGCATTGTAGGCTGGCTTCCCAAGATGAGATACATAAGGACCACAACTCCCCGAAGAAGCATTTGAGAGTGGTGTTTTAGACCTTATGGGAATAGAATCTATATGCTAAATTCTCCAAGTGTGTGTTCTGCTTAGATTCTATGGCATTATTGGGGCATATTGTGTTAGGCGGGGGTATTAAGGTAGATCCCAGGAAGATCGAGGCAGTTCAGAGTTGGCCTCGTCCTACCACAATGACAAAGATCAGGAGCTTCTTGGGGTTAGTAGGTTATTATCGCCCGTTTGTGGAGGGCTTCTCATCTACTGCAGCACCTTTGACTAGATTGACCCAGAAGGGTGCTCCGTTCCGATGGTCTGATGATTACGAGATGAGCTTTCAGAAGCTCAAGACCGCATTGACTTCAGCGCCGGTGTTAATGTTGCCTTCCGGTTTAGGCATGTATACTATGTATTGCGATACTTCACGTATTGGTTTAGGTTGTGTATTGATGTAGGAGGGGCGAGTTATTGCATATGCTTCACGTCGGCTAAAGTCCCACGAGAAGAATTACTCCATACATGATTTGGAGTTGGCCACGATAGTTCATGCTCTTAAGATCTGAAGGCATTATGTTTATGGGGTGTCATGTGAGATTTACACTGATCATCGCAACTTGCAATATTTGTTCAAGCAGAAGGATCTCAATTTGAGGCAGAGCCGGTGGCTTGAGTTACTAAAAGATTATAATATTACCATCCTTTATTATCCAGGCAAGGCGAATGTGGTTGTGGATGCCTTGAGAGAAGAAAGGCGGAGAGTATGGGTAGTTTGGCATTCATTTCAGCAGAAGAGAGGCCATTGGCTTTGGACATTCAGTCCTTGGCTAACAGACTTGTGAGGTTGGATATTTCCGAGCCCAGCCAAGTTCTTGCATGCGTCGTCACCTAGTCTTCACTATTCAAGCAGATCAAGGCTCGTCAGTACGACGACCTGCACTTGTTGGTTCTCAAAGAGATAGTACTATAAGGTGGTGCCAAGGAGGTTACTATCAGTGAGGATGGTGTTCTGCGATACCAGGATCATCTATATGTTCCTAATATTGATGGATTGAGGGGAAAGATTCCAGAGGAGGCACACAGTTATCGGTATTCTATTTATCCAGGTGCTACGAAGATGTATTGTGACTTGAGGAAGCATTATGGTGGCGACAAATGAAGGACATAGTTGAATATGTAGCAAGGTGCCTAAATTGCCAGCAGGTTAAGTATAAGCATCAAAGGCCAGGTGGCCTACTCCAGCGGATGGTTATACTTGAGTGGAAATGGGAGCGCTCACTATAGACTTTGTAGTTGGTTTCCACGGACCTTGAGGAAGTTTGAGGCAGTTTGGGTCATTGTCGATAGGTTGACCAAGTCGGCTCACTTTATTCCAGTTGTGACCACGTATTCTTT